>NC_053432.1:19118617-19319016 GCF_007990345.1 Gossypium hirsutum
GTTTGTGATAGTTTTTTCGTTTCTGAGATTGTTCTTCGAATACTAGCTAGCCCATGTCTGAATTTTTTGAATTTTTGATGTATCATTGATTTTCCATTGATGATAGCTTGTGGTTTTTGCTGTTTGATGATGATAAATATATGTTGATAGGTTATCATGTTTAATTAAGTGATTTTGGTAAAAAGTATATTAAGGATTAAATTGTGAAATTGAAAATTTAGGGGTTAAAATGTGAAATAAATGGAAGAATTGGGCTGCTTAGGGACCTAAGTAAAAATTTGGCTATGCTTGGGTGTGGTGAAATTTTGAATATTTTGTGTTTTGTGAAATAGGGACTAAATTGTGAAAAGTGTGAAATGTTAGGGGCTTAAAGTGCAATTTGCCCATTTATGTGTTTTTGGATGAATTTGAATAAATATATGATTAAACAAGTCAAATTTGTATTAATTTAGATCAAGAAAAGGGAATCGGATTTGGATTGGGGAAATCAAAGTTGTCGAATGTCGTCCCAGTCCGTTCGTCTCCGTACGAGGTAAGTTCGTAAGTGAATAAATGATGTTAAATTGAATGTATTTAGTTTGTACATAGTCGAATTGAATTGTATGTATGTATAACCATTGCCGAATTAAATTTAGCATGGAATGATTTGTTACGAGCATGAATCGATCGAATTATGGAGTCCAAAAACCCCATACGAATCATAGAATAGTTAGGATACATATGTCATGACATAGGATCCCGGTATGTGATTTTGTGTAAGACCACGTCTGGGATGTTGGCATCGATTGAGATTTATGTGTAAGACCATGTCTGGGACATTGGCATCGTATATGATTTCTTGTAGACCCTGTCTGGGACAGTGGCACTGATATTTAATTACATGTAAGACCTCATTTAGGACATTGGCATTGTACGAGCTTTTCGAGCTATTCGAGTACCTTATTGATTCCAAATGTTAATAGGCAATGTTGAGTAAGATCGATGTGAAATTGAGCTAATGGTTCAGTTCGTGTGAAGTAAATGCATGAAAAAAGTAAGTATGTACTTGAGGTATTATTTTTGTTTAAAAGAGTGATTATGTGTGCATGAGATATTTATATTTGGCAATTGAATTATAATGCGAATGTTCATTTGATATTTTTTGCTTATGACTTACTAACTATCAAGCTTACTAGTGTGTCGATTGATTTTTTATAGATTTTGAAGCTAGTTATACTCGGTTTCAAGGAAATCTGTCACACTACATCGTTATTCGGTATTTTTAAAAGGTTGAACTTCGAACCTATGGCATGTATAGGGTAGCATTTGTTTAGTTGGCTGAAATTGTATATATTTAGCCATGCGAAAATGGTTTGATCTTAATGCTATGTTCTAATGTTTAAGTAAATTTGGTCATGGTATATGTGTGTGGTAAACTAGATATATGGATGATGGATGTGTTTTTGGTTGTGGATTGTTAATGATGATAATGATAGTGATTTCGGTCATGTATTGGCTTAATTTGTAAATATAGATTATGGTTTTAATCTAATTTGTGATTCGGCAATGGTGATTTAATCATGTAGTTAATTGTTTAGTTATATGTTAATATTGAAATTGGTTGTGTTCGTTATGTGTGGACTATGCTATACTATGGATATTTGTTAATTTGATATGGTTACTTTGAGTCATTTGAAATGGTATGCTTATATTGGTGAAATGGTTTAGAAATGGTGAATAATGCGTATAAGTATATTCGGCTAAAGTATTAGACTCATATTAATGAGTATGTGATATGGATTATGTTATGTATTGAAGTTATCTTGGATGACCGAATATTTAGTTAAGTGATTGGTTATGTGTATGTATTTTAAGCATGCAAATTAGGTGTACTTTTAGTGTTATTTGTGCTCAAATGGCTCAAATCATATGGTCATATGCACATAAATTTTGTCAAGAAGAGTATATTTGTCTTGAATGATGCTTGTTTAGATGAGTATTATGTAGGAATGTCTAGTATGCAGTGCAGTTAATTTAACTTAGATTAATGTGCATAACATGAGAATTGGTATAGTCATGAATTAATTATGGAATAAGATAATATTGATTCAGTATATGCTTAGATATGGTTTGACATTAGGAATATGCGCATGGTATATGGTACTAAAGCATGTTTGGTGATTTTTTTTATATATCACCAATGCCGCATAATGAATGAAAAAATTAGTAGTGAAATATGGTTTGTTTGATGTTTAATTTGTACATGTGCAAAAGCTATATAATAATAGGTTTGATATTAAACTAATGAAATAGTTGTTTTGTTATATGTTCTGTATATAATATGTTTTGATATATCCTGGATTATGTTTTAATTATGCAATGTTCTGAATGTTATGATTTTAAGACTCGATATTTGATTAAGTTATGAGCATTGATGTGATTGAATTTCGAGTTGTAAAATTTAATTAATAGCTCTATGAACTGTAATATGACCGGTAATGCCTCATAACCTTAACCCAGCAATGGATACGGGTTAGGGGTGTTACAGAACCCTTGGTCGGCCACCTTGGAGAACCATCAGCAAAGGAGCAAAGCAAAGGAACGAAGGAGCCTCGTCAGTCAGAGTCTTGGGTGACAGCCACTTTGAATTGGGTTTAATCTTTCTTTCCTTTAATTTAATTTAAAGATGTTTGCTATGTGTTATTTGTTCTTGTTTACAAAAATGTTAGCTTAATTTTTATTTAAGCTAGGATGATTGCTTTGATTAAATAATATTGATAAGATTCACGCTTATAATGTTTGTGCCTCAATCAATCATGTTTTCAATTAAAATCAAGTCTGTATTTCGTTCATATGTGATTGAAATGCACCTGAATTAGCTGAGCGATCCTAACTAGACGATGGCTAGTGGACGCATAATTGAAATGTGCATGCTCAATTTAGATCCTAACCCGATTAAATTGCAGGTTGCATAACAACCCTAACCAGGCTTTGTTATCTGCATAGTTTTTAGATTTGTATGATTAAACTATTTCAAACCTAACACGTCCCTATTATCTCGCACGAATACTAAGAACCCTTAGTAAATAAGAATCAATAAAATGCGTATTTACTAAGTAAACGATTCCAAAAGGACCTATCGTGGTTTTCAAACTCATGAAAGATCGAGTTGCCATGGAATATATTTTCAAATATTATTAAGCATGTTGATAATAAGTTGAGTTTAATTAAAGTATTGTCCTAGTTTATTTATGTTATAATTGTTGCAAATTATGTTTAATTTTGCTAAAATCTATTTCATTCATATAGTTTGCATACTCAGGTTAATTTGCATTAGGGACCATGCATTTAGTTTAATATATTTTAATCATCACTTCTCAACTAAATAGTGTTTTTATTTACCAAATTGTTAATATAATTTTACAAATTAAGTGACTTAGCGCAAATGCAATCCCTATGGAGACGATAACTCAATACTTACTTATTACATGATAACGACTGTGTACACTTGCACAAACCTACGCGTTACAAGTTTTTGGCGCCGTTGCTGGGGATTGTCAACTGTTACCATAATCATATCTTTCGTGCAATTATTTATTTTCAATTTGATTTATTTCTAACATTACTAACTTATTCTTTTTAATTTTGTGATTTTCTTTTCAGGTGTTTATGAGCATAGATTGAATTATGATTTGCTCCCTGTAGACCCTGAAATTGAGAGAACTTTCAAACAAAGAAGATGTGAACGTAATGCTCAAAGACAAGTCGAGATGGACCTTAGAAATCAGAATCAAGACCAAGGTAATGAAGTCGATCATATACAAAATCCTATCCTCATTGTCAATGATAGGGATCAATGCATCAGACAATATGCTGTGCCACTTTTCAATGAGATAAACCCAAGAATTAGAAGGCCAGATATTGAAGCAACCTAATTTGAATTGAAACCAATGATGCTTCAAATGCTCCAAACAGTGGGCCAATTCAATGGTATGCCCACGGAAGATCCACATCTCCACCTTCGATTGTTTATGGAGGTGAGTGATGCATTCAGATAGCTGGTGTGACTGAAGACGCATTGAGGTTGAAGTTGTTTCCGTACTCATTGTGAGATCGAGCACGAGCATTGTAACACCCCAAACCTGACCTGGACATTATGGCCGAACCTGGCGATGTCACATTGGGTGTTTTTCGTAAGTGTCATGTCATTCATTTCAAAACTTGCATCACTAACCAAAAAGTATTTACTTTAAATCGTTATTCATTTCCAAAAATATCATTTTATAGCGGAAGCTTTTTAAGACAGTTGTGTACTTGTGTTTACTTTGTAAAAACATTGTTTCTTTTGAAAACTCGAGTTTTCCTATCTCTAACAGTTTTAAGCCAAAGCAAATAAAAAACCCAAATTTAAGTTAAAATCCATAGAGGCCTTATTACATAAACAAATACCCAAATTAAATTACTTATAAATTAAAAATCAAATAAGAAAGCAAGTGCAGTTGTGTGGCCACCATTGAGTCCCTCGCAGCACCGATCCACCTAAGGTTGGGGATTACCTGTACAGATAAATAGATGAGTAAGTTTACGAAAACTCAGTGTGTAATCCCATATAAGCAAACAGTTAGAAAACAAGCATAGTCTGTGCCTAAGCCCTTTTTGGTAACAGTGACAATATCAGTTTGGGCTTTAGCCCATCTCAATACAGAAACAGTCATGTGTTCGGGGCTTGGCCCATTGCAGTAACAATAAACAGTGCAGTAATAGTAAACAGTACAGTAACAGTAAACAGTATGCAAGTCCTACCCATCCAGCCTCTACACTCCATCTTCGTCCAACCCTACACTCCATGTGGGGATAAAATCAACCCACCCATCCCTACACTCCAAGTAGCACCGGTTGCGGCACTAAACAGTATTTGCAATAGAGCTACCAGTATAATAGGCTTAGAGCCATCAGTGATTTGCATCTGAGCTACCAGTACTGTACACTTCCTCCAATCATATGAAAACCCATCCCCATTCAATGCATTATTCAGTCATGTTTTGTCATATCATAGAATCATACGTGTATCCATTATAGTTTAAATAACATGCTAAAATACGGTCACACATGTACACATATATATATACAACAAATAGGGGCAAAATAGTCATTTTACCATATAAGGTCAAAACAGTCATTTTACCACATAAGGGCAAGACAGTCCTTTTATCAATTAAGGGTCCAGGCACACTTACCGACCCAACAGTAGGTCCACAGTCGTCTAAGGCGACCCGTGCAACCTTAACTGTCAAACAATGAAAATAGGCCTAAGGCCCATACTGTGCTCCCATGTGGGCACACACGCCCATGTGGCCCACACAGCCTAAAAACAGCCTTGGTCGTATGGATTCACAGCCTAGCCCTATATTCTCCATACGTCCATGTGGTTTACCCATGTGGGGCCCATATGCCTGTAGGGCCCACATGGCCCATTTCGGCCCACCATGGCCCAAAACGACCTCAAGCCATGAAATAGCTCATGGCTGACCTTAGCGATCTTACACCCACGTTTAGGTGTTTGTTTTACCACACGAGTGAGCGCACGCTCATGTTGCATCGACGGTCACTTATTTCGGCTTTTATTGATTTAATATTGTAACAGTGTGGTTACACATCTGTTCAGGAAAATGTGCACATCACTCTAGAGCACTCCAACCTTAATCAACCGATTTAGGTTTGCACCATTCATCCATTGCAGGAGCTGGTTATAGGTCCTTAGAAATCACGGAAAACGTAAAATCAATTATAGAGAAGGGAAGTAATCGGTCTATCTCCACAACGATCACCCTATAAGATAAAGGCAGAGGCTTAGCACAAACTGACCCTAGAAAATATCGGTAGCAAAGAATACATTAGATGGAAACTAATAACATGGCAGAAAGAGCAGAAGGGAGAGAATAACTGTGTGCACTCAAACCTGATTGGTCAATTAATAATAGCTAAACCGACATGATATAGGTGGAGTATTTGGCCAAACCACCAAGTGAAAAGGGAAGGAATTGAGAGAGAGCATAGACGAGGAAAGGAGAGTATTCGGTCAGCAAAAAACTGATTGAGGGAGGGGAGAAAGCAAGGGAATCGACCAAAGCAACAATATGCAAAAGAGGAAAATTGATGGCCTCAAGAGAATTGGGAGAGAGAGATAGAAAGCATTTGGCCACTGGGGAAGGAAAAGAAGAATGAATGAAAAGCAAGAGACCCCAAAATGCTAACTCAAAACAAGCCAAAAGAAAAGAGAGGCACAACCAAATTCCCTACCACCAATCGGTCTCCAAAGAAAAGAATCCCCAAAACTTTTGGCAGTAATCGAAATGAAGTGCTCCCCACTCACCCAAAAGCCGAATCTTTTCCCCAAATTGATTTCTTTGAGAGCCTAAAGTCTCAATTCGTTACAACACTCCCTTCCCCTCAACTCCCCATAATTTTTTCCTAAAATCTCTCCTCAAATCCCTCAACCAATCGCTCCTCCCTCAACTACTCAGTTTGAATTCCATTCCAACACCTCAATGTTTCGGTCAAACCACAACACCTCCACATCATCGGCAGGAAAATAAAACACTCCTATGTGCCAGGCAGGACTCGAACTCAAGACCTCAGACATAGGTAACACGCCACTTATCCTCTAGACCAGCGGACCCTTTCTGTCATAAAATGCTGACATTAATTTAAAAGCCTACTAACTAAAGGCAAGGGTTTATTTCTTAAAAACAAAACATTTGCGCAAGCTAAGGCTTGAACTCAAGACTTCTCAGACACTTCCCAGAACACTTAACCGCTGAAGCAGACATGCATTTGTGTCACTTTCTTGCACAACTAAATATTTATAAACAACCTCCTAACTGTTCCCATGCTCAAAACCTAATACTTCTAGGCCCAAATTTAGGGCGTTACAAGCATGGCTCAATTCATTGCCACTAAGTTCCATATCTGCATGGCAAGAATTAGCAGAGAGATTTTTGGTTAAGTATTTTCCACCTAGCAAAAATGCTAAGTTGAGGAACGAGATCACAACCTTCCAACAATTGGATGATGAGTCTTTGTATGAGGCTTGGGAATGATTCAAGGAGTTACTGCATAAGTTTCCTCATCATGGGATTTCTCATTGTATCCAGTTGGAGACATTTTATAATGGTCTCAATGCACATACAAGATTGATGGTAGATGCTTTTGCGAATGGTGCAATTTTGTTTAGATCTTATAATGAGGCTTATAAAATCATCGAGAGGATCGCAAGTAATAACTATAAATGGCCAACAAATAAACAGCTTCAGGAAGACGTGTAGCCGGAGTTCATGTAGTTTTCCTTCACTTCGTTATCAGCTCAAGTATCGTCTATTTCCTCTATGTTAAAATAGTTTACTGCTAATAGTACTAATAGTTTTGTAGCTCAGCCATCAAGGCCGTACGAAATAATTTCCTGTCTGTACTGTGGGGAAGGTAATTCTTTTGAGAATTTTCCATCAAATCCCGAGTCAGAACCAATATCAAAATAGGAGTGGACAAGGACCCTAGTCCAACTTCTACAAACCTTTATGGCACAATCATCCTAACTTTTCTTGGAGTAACCAAGGAAATAGACTGAATAACAACTTATTGCAGCATAGACCCAACCAATCTCAAGGGTTTAATCATTAAGCTCCAAAACCACCTCAAGCTGAGGCATCAAATAGTTTGGAGAACTTGTTGAAAGCGTACATGGCAAATAATGACGCTTTGATCCAAAACCAAGCAGCAACACTGAAAATTTGGAAAACCAAATGGGTTTGTTAGCTACAGAGCTTCACAATAGACCGCAAGGAACCTTGTTGAGTGATACTGAGAATCCAAGAAATTTGGGTAAAGAACATATCAAGGCAGTGGCATTGCAAAGTGGTAAAATTTTGGAACCCCAATTGATTGATGTCAAAGATAAGCCCGTTGAGAAGAATCGACCAGCTGTTGAAATTCCTACACTGAAAGAATCAGAATCTGTAAAGACTGACAAGGTAAATCCTAACTTAGTGAATTCATATACTTTAACATCTTCATTAGATGCAACAACACAAGCAGAAATAAAAGATACAATTTAAGAAGTTTTTGGATGTTAAAGCAGTTGCACCGTTGGTGGAGGCTTTAGAACAAATGCCAAATTATGTGAAGTTTATGAAGGATATACTATCCAAGAAGAAACGACTTAGTGAGTATGAGACTGTTACCTTGAAAAAGAAGAGTAGTGCATTCCTACAGAACAAACTGTCACCGAAATTGAAAGACCCAGGAAGCTTTACTATACCCTGTATCATTGGTGAATCTTACTGTGGTAAAGCTTTGTGTGATTTAGGAGCAGGTATCAACTTGATGCCTAAGTCTATTTTTAAGATGTTAGGGATAGGTGAAGTAAGACCTACAACTATGATGCTTCAACTAGAGAATCAGTCTTTAGCATATCCCGAGGGAAAGATCGAGGATGTTTTGGTAATTGATAAATTTATTTTTTCTTACTGATTTCACTGTCTTAGGTTTTGAAGCAGATAAGGAAGTGCCGATCATCCTTGGGAGACCTTTCTTAGCCACGGGAAGAATGTTAATTGATGTACAGAAAGGTGAACTCACCATACGAGTTCCAGACGAGGTAACCTTTAACATTCTTAAAGCGATGAAATTTCTCGATCCGGCAGAAGAGTGTTTAGTTCTGGAAGAGATAGAAACCTTGGTTTCTATGGCAAGCAATTTTGAAGAAAATCCATTATAGAAAGACTTAGATCTCCTTTGGAGGATGAATAAGGTGAAGAAAACATGGCTTTGATGGAAGCCAATCCAAAAAATTTTATTCAATCCACACGATTTGAACCGCTGGAGTTGGAAGTTAGAGAATTTGTGCAACCTAAGTTGTCAATCGAAGAACCTCCTAAACTCAAACTAAAGGTACTTCCTTTCCATTTGAAATACATTTATTTAGGTGACTGTTCTTCTTTTCCTGTGATTATTTCAACAAAAATGACGAAATATCAAGAGGAGCAATTAATTATTGTTCAAAAGAAATTTAAGAAAGCAATTAGTTGGACCATAACAAATATTCGAGGTATAAGCCCTTCTTTTTGCATGCATAAAATTATTTTAGAAGAAGGTGAAAGAGCTTAAAATGATAGGCAAAGGAGGCTCAACCCTATAATGAAAGAAGTTGTGAGAAAGGAAGTGATCAAATGGTTAGATGCAGGAACCATCTATCCTATTTCATATAGTTCATGGGTAAACCCGGTATAGTGTGTGCCAAAGAAGGTGGAATAACGATTGTTGAAAATGAGCGTAACGAGTTAATTCCAACAAGAACTATTACCAATTAGAGAGTTAGTATTGATTACAGAAAATTGAACAAAGCCACTCAGAAGGACCATTTTTCGTTGCCTTTTATGGATCCGATGTTAGATCGACTGGCAGGTAATGAGTTCTATTATTTTCTAGATGGCTATTTGGGATATAACCAAATAGTTGTAGCCCAAGAAGATCAACATAAAACAACCTTTACTTGTCCATGTGGTGCATTTTCTTTTAGGTGAATGCCTTTTTGTTTATGCAATGCACCTCCAACATTTCAACGATGCATGATGGCAATATTCACTGATATGGTTGAAATTTTTGTTGAGGTTTTCATGGATGTTTTTTCTATTTTTGGTAACACTTATGATATTTGTTTGAATAATTTGGCTAAGTACTAAAGAGATGCGAAGAGACGAATCTCGTCTTTAGTTATTGTCAAGGAAGGGATTGTCTTAGGACATAACATCTCAAAGAGAGGAATTGAAGTCGATAAAGTAAAGGTGGACGTAATTGAAAGATTATCGACCCCAATGAATATGAAAGGAGTCAGAAGTTTCTTATGCCATGCCGGTTTTTATCTAAGGTTTATCAAAGATTTCTCAAAAATTTCTAAACCATTGTGTTTGTTGTTAGAAAAAAGATACAGTGTTTGATTTCAATAAAGCAGCTTTGGAAGCTTTTGAAGATCTGAAGAAATGGTTAATCTCAACCCCAACAATTGTTACACCCGATTGGAACTCATTTTTGAATTGATGTGCGATGCAAGTGATTATGCTATTGGAGCTGTGATGGGTCAAAGAAGAAACAGAGTGTTTCACCCTATTTACTATGTAAGTAAAACTTTGACGGGAGCCCAACTCAATTATACGGTAACCAAAAAGGAAATATTTGCAATACTTTTTACTTTTGACAAATTTCGCTCAAATCTTATAGGTACCAAAGTTATAGTATTTACTGACCATACGACTATTAAATACTTGCTCACGAAGAAAGATGCAAAACTGAGGCTAATTCGTTGGATACTATTACTCTAAGAAATTGACATTGAGATCTAAGACAAAAAAAGGTGTTGAAAATCAAATAGCTAATCATCTGTCAAGGTTGGAAGAAGATGAGGGAACTCGATCATGTGTGCCTATCAACGAGAATTTCCTAGATGAGCACTTATTTGAGGTAAATCAAATTCATGAAACACCTTGGTTTGCTGATTTTGCCAATTATCTTGCATGTGGAATAATTCTTAAAGAAATTACATACAAACAAAGAAAAAAAATTCCTTCATGATAGTTGATATTATTTTTGGGAGAATCTATTTTTGTTTAAACAATGTACAGATAATATAATCTGAAAGTGTGTAGCTGAAAATGAGATTGCTGAAATCTTATATCATTGCCATTCATCTCAAAGTGAGGGATACTTTGGTAGTTCACCTACTGCAGCAAAGATTTTGCAAGCAGTTTTTTTTGGCCTACACTATTTAAATGTAACGCCCCAAATCCTGAAAACCCCTGTTAAAGTTTTTTTTGCGTATTTGTGGCGTGGATGTATGTTTGGCTTAAAGGTTTGATGCTTTGGGAGTGTTTGCGAAGTCATAGGTTCAAGCCTTGGCATTGTGCAAAATTTTGTTTTTTAAAGTTAAACCCCTACCCTTGGTTAGTATGGTTATATGTAGAACTTGTTAAAATTTTGACAAAGAAAGCATGTTAGCCTTGTAGTAAGTGGCGTGTGAAGTGTGCAAGGAGTCTGAGGTTCGAGTCGTAGATTTTGTAAAAGTTTTTTATTTTGCTATAAGTGCCGTGGAGGTGTACTAGGTTGACCGAAATTGAGGAGTTGGAATGGGTTTGAATGGGTGGTTGAGTAGAGAAGAACTAAGAGTTTTTGAAGGGGTTTGGATAGTGGTCAGGTGGAGTGATATGAGGAGGGATTTTAGGAGAAATTGAGGGTAGTTAGGAAGAGAGGAGGAAGTGTGCCGAATTCGGTTTGTGGCATTCAAGAAGTTCGGCTAGAGTGGAATTGCTCAAAGAACTATCAGTTTTGTTTTCATTTTTGTTGGTGGTCGAATAGTGTTGGGGGTTTCCCTCAGGTTTTGCGAATTGGTTTATTCATTTTTGTACCATTTGTTCCTTTTCATTTAATGCTTTCGGGTTTTGGCAAATTAGGGGCTCTCAGGTTTTCTTCTTGGCCGACTACTCTACCTTCTCCCTCCCTCTTCTGGGTTGTTGTTAACTGAATAGCTTTTCTTCCTTTTGTTTCTGCACCTCTTCTGTTTCCAATCGCTCCTCCTATCATCTCCCCTCCTTTTGAACACTTGCCGAATACCCTTTCTCTTCTCCTCTCCTCTAGTCATCTTTGCACCATTAATACTTTGACTGTGGCGAAATTGCTTCCTTCCTACTTCTACTTTCCTGTTTTTGCAATTGATCCTTGAACAGTCGGTAGGTTTTTGAATTCCTTATTGTTCATTCTTTTTTATCGATGTGGTAATCTTCTTTTAACACTGTGGTTCTGCCGATTGCTGCTAGGGGCCCGATCTCAGTAGTCAAGGGGTTAGGCCGATCATTCTTTCCCAACTAGTGATCTTTTCACTCGTGGTAAGTGTTGTAAGTGCTTGATTTTTGTATGTTGGGTTATAGATTTTAATGAATTGTCTAACTATTTCGTGTGAAGGTTAAAGTATTGGAGAGAACGTTGGTTTTGGAATAGTAGGAATGTTGCGATTATTCGGTTGCTAAGTAGCGATAATCAATTAAAGTATATTCAATACTATGGTTTTGGGGTTGATCACGAATATGGACTGATGGTAAGGTTGTTGTTAATTATAGGTGCTTTGATCTCGAAAGTGTTTCGGTGATAATATCATAACAGGTGTGTGCGAATCACTGCTATTAGATGTGAATCCGACAAAAGATGAAAAGCCAAAAGGTGAACAGTCGACACCACTCGGGCATGTGACTGCCCGTGTGGCAGAGCGTGTGATAAAACATGGTTTTGTGGTCGATGAGATGGCTATGAGCGCTTTCATGGACTAAAATGATATTGGGCCATATTGGGCTGAACTGGGCCGTGTAGGCCCAATGGGCTTGTGGGTCCCACATGAAAAAATCACACAAAAGTGTGGTAGTTAGTGGGTCGGGCTATGTAAACCCCATGGCTAAGGCCATGTTTGGGTGATGTGGGCCACACGAGTGTGTGTGTAACGCCCCGTACCCGAGACCGTTGCCGGAGTCGAACACGAGGTGTTAACGGACTTAATTCATTTACTTACGCAGTTCATTTTAAAATTTCCAGACAAGCTGGCTAACTGCATCACAGTCACTTTAAAAATCATATCTCGAGTTCCAAAACTCGAAAACCGATTCCATAAATTTATCCTGAAACTAGACTCATATATCCATCTACAAATTGTTTTCTAGAATTTTTGGTCTAGCCAATTAGTACAGTTTATTAGTTAAAGTCTCCCCTGTTTCAGGGTTTGACTACTCTGACCTTTATGCATTATGACTTAGATATCTCCCTGTACAGAGCTTCAATACTTATGTCGTTTGTTTCTAGTGAAAATAGACTCAAAAAGGAATCTATACATATAAAGCATTACTTCTAATTATCTCTGGTTAATTTATGGTAAATTTTCAAAGTCAGAACAGGGGATCCAGAAAATGCTCTGGCCCTGTTTCACGAAAACTTAAACATCTCATAAAATAC
Organism: Gossypium hirsutum; assembly: GCF_007990345.1. Classification (NCBI taxonomy): domain Eukaryota; kingdom Viridiplantae; phylum Streptophyta; class Magnoliopsida; order Malvales; family Malvaceae; genus Gossypium; species Gossypium hirsutum. The sequence continues at coordinate 19,131,638 of NC_053432.1, forward strand.
GGCTCATATGGTCGTTTCGTTTCTTTCATATGAAAATAGACTCATCAAGATTCGATTCAATAATTTATTCACTATTTAATTTCATTCCTACTATTTTTAGTGATTTTTCCAACTTACGTCACTGCTGCTGTCAGCATCTATTTTAGGGTAAATTTTACCTATTTCATAATTTTCCATGAATCAAATAGTAAATTGACATACATTATTATCAAGGGTAATCCCGATTAGCCATGACGTACGTAGCACCAATAGGACCATGATTGGCCATTCCAATGGCTAGTGATTACCAAACATTTCCACACCACTTAATAACCATATCACAAGACCATAATGTTATACTTCGAAATATACGAGCCATTTTCGCATGGCTATACGAATACACATTACCAAAGGGTACTTAATTAACAACAAGGGTCAGCCTTATACATGCCATTTTCAAAATTGAACTAAAAGAGTACCAAAAGTGGCTTAGATAGTGTGGATGACTTCGACTTTGACACTCCCGAGTCCGATAGCTTACGAACAAAATCTATAAAACAGAGAATCAAAGTAACTGGGTAAGCATTTTAATGCTTAGTAAGTTCAAGTAATGAAATTATTCATGACTAAGGTATAACGTTCATATGACTACATGAATAATTGCATATATGCATGTTCTCAAATCATACTTACTTCATACTTCAACCATTATATTCATACACAGGGAATCAAACCTAACTAGAGGTCGGAAGTTCGTTAATCAATTGAGCGAATACTATTTAAAAGGAATCAACCTTTCCGATGCATATACGAAACATACATTATTGTTTGGATTTTATGTGCGTATTAATTGAAATTATTACAGCAAAATCGCTCACTTCCAAACCCAAGTACCTTCGGGATTTAGCCGGATATAGCAACTCGCACAAATGCCTTCGGGACTTAGCCCGGATACAGTCACTAGCACAAATGCCTTCGGGACTTAGCCCGGATATAGTCAATAGCACAAATGCCTTCGGGACTTAGCCCGGATATAGTCACTAGCACAACTGCCTTCGGGGCTTAGCCCGGATATAGTCACTAGCACCATGCCTTCGAGACTTAGCCCAGATGTCATCCGAATAATCAAGCACATATATCGATAAATCATGACAGATCCATATTTCATTTTCATTACTAAAGCTCAAACACAAGACACTTATCAAACCTTACCAATTTCGGCTCAATAGCCATATACAAAGAGCATGATTTCGAGTGGCTTTATAACATGATCTCTATACACATTATCGGATACTCGTCATAGGTATAAACTAATCACCTCAATATATCATTCAAGTAAAGTCATTATATTTCCATTTATTCGTTATGCTTATATGTCATGACTTAATCAAATCATAAACTAAGTTTCATTACTGGAAGACTTACCTCGGATGTTGTCGAACGACTTCAACGGCTATTCAATTACTTTTTCCTTCCCTTTATCGGATTTAGTCCCCCTTTGCTCTTGAGCTTAAGTTCAACAAATTTTAAACTAGTCATTATTCGACTATTCAAGTATTACTTTCAGAATATAATACATATAGATTCGAATTTCACACATATAGATTATAGTAAGCTTTATAAAAATCAATAAATAATTCATTAGCAAATTTTCATTAATGTTTACAATATAATTACAATTTCCCTATAAGCTGACTTCCTGAGCAACAGTCACTAAAGTTTTTATAACTGGAGCTACAAAACTCAAAATCAATTGCCGTAAATTTTTCTTGACAGAAGACTCATTTATCTATTATCCATAAAATTTTCAAAATTTTTAGTTTATCCCAACAATACCAGATTTTTCTTAAAATTCACCTTGTTTCACTGTTTGACTAAACTGACTACTCTTCACTACGAATCAAATTTCTCATTGTACAGAATTCAAAATATGTTCTCGTTTATTTCATTTGAAACTAGACTCATTAAGGAGTCTAAGCATATAAATTTTATCTTAGGGCCATTTTTGTACAATTTATACTGATTTTATAAAAACAGAGCAGGGAATCTAGTAGTCATTTTGACTCAGCCCCACAATACTTCAAATATCTCAAGATCGGTAACTCTTTTGTTTTTATAGTTTCTTTTGTAAGAAACTAGACTCTTCAAGCTTTAATGAAATAATTTATTCAGCTTCTAACTCAACTCCTACAAATTATGGCGATTTTCTAAAATCACCTTACTGCTGCTGTCCCCAAGCAGATTATTACCAAATCAAATACTAACATTTGCATTTCACCTCAATAGCTAGCTTAGCAAACCTTAATTTAACATATAATTGTTCATAACACAATTAAAGCATCCTCTCCATTCCATCAATTCAAAACACATACATTGCCCAATAATATCCAAAATCATATTCGGCCTTAGTACACAACTTGTTAGCCGATTTTTCTCCATTTAGCAACTAATGCACATATTTGCTCATTTGTTAGACTCTACTTCACCTAACTACCATTTTTTTTCATCCAAATAACATGAACAACACCATTTCTTGAACATTTTCTCTTAACCGATTACTCATGTTACCAACAAGATTCAAAATTTGGACATGGGCTAACTAAGGGACTTAGTAACTAGCTTAATACACTCAACAATTTCAAAAGCTACCATGAATTACATACCTTATTTATACATAAATTTTCAAGGATTTCAAAGTACTTACCTCTTCCTAAACATCAACCAAGCTGAACATGAAACAAGGGAATTCTTTTCTTCTCCCACCCTCAAGTCACGGCAAAGGAGGAACAAGGAGGAGACAACTTTTGTTTTTTTCCTCCCACTCACCTCATGTTCTATTATTCTTAATTCATTATTTTATTGTGTAACATAAAATTATTAGCACAAAATAATTATAATATGCTTTAGTCCATAACATGGCCGGCCACCATCTAGAATTTGGCCAATTTGACATGCAAGTACAAGCATTTTCTATCATGCATCAATAGGCCACTTTAACATTTGCCTAGCACATTTCTAAATTTTCTCACACAAGTCCTATTTAATAAAATTCAGTTACAATTAACAAAATTCAAACACGAAATTTTCACACATGCATATATACATATAATAAGCATCAAATATGTCGGTTAATTATTTTTATGACTCAGTTTTGTGGTCCCGAAACCACTTTTCGACTAGGGTCACATTAGGGCTGTCACAACTCTCCCCCACTTAAGAAATTTTCGTCCCCGAAAATCTTACCGGTAAATAGGTTAGGGTATCGTTCTTTCATAGAGTTCTCGGTTTCCCAAGTAGCTTCTTCGATCCCGTGTTTGAGCCACAACACCTTTACTAACGGAACCCTTTTGTTTCGCAACTCTTTCACCTCACGAGCGAGGATACGAATCGGTTCTTCTTCATAACTCATATCGGCTTGAATTTCTACCTCGGAGGGATTTATTATGTGCGAAGGATCAGATTTGTAACGTCGAAGCATCGAAACATGAAAAACATTGTGAATCCTTTCAAGTTCAGGGGGTAAAATCAACCTATATGCAACTGGACCAACTCGTTCGGAGATTTCATATGGCCCAATGAACCTTGGACTCAGTTTGCCCTTAGAGCCAAATCTGAGTATCTTTTTCCAAGGTGAAACCTTAAGAAACACTTTATCTCCCACTTGATACTCAATGTCTTTTCGTTTCAAATCCGCGTACGACTTCTGACGATCTGAAGCTGTCTTCAGACTTTCACGAATTACTTTTACTCTCTGCTCAGCATCCTTGATCAAATCAACTCCAAAAATTTTACTTTCACCGAGTTCGGTCCAAAACAACGGTGTACGACATTTACGACCGTACAAAGCCTCGTAAGGTGCCATCTTAATGCTTGATTGAAAACTATTGTTGTAAGCGAATTCAATCAAAGGTAAATACCGCTCCCATGAACCACTAAACTCAAGGATGCAACATCTCAACATATCCTCGAGTATCTGAATTATCCGCTCGGATTGACCATCCGTCTGGGGGTGAAAAGCGGTGCTAAAATGCAACTTGGCACCCAAAGCTTCTTGCAATTTCTTCCAAAATCGCGAGGTGAATCTCGGATCTCTATCCGACACAATAGAAATGGGTACCCCGTGCAATCTTACAATCTGAGAAACATACAATTCAGCTAGTTTATCCAATGAATAATCCGTACGTACGGGAATAAAATGAGCCGACTAAGTCAGTTTATCAACAACAACCTAAATCGCATCTTTCTTACTTGCCGACAATGGCAACCCAGATACAAAATCCATCGTGACTCGATCCCATTTCCATTCAGGTATCATGATCGGCTGAAGTAAACCTGTAGGCACTTGATGTTCCGCTTTCACTTGTTGACATATTAAACACTTCAAAACAAAATCGGAAATGTCTCGTTTCATACCATGCCACCAAAACTGACGTCTCAGATCGTTGTACATTTTCGTACTCCCCGGGTGAAATGACATTCGGCTACAATGAGCTTCGTTCAGAATCATCAAAATAAGTTATGAATTTCTTGGAACACACAAACGGCTTCTGAACCTCAAACAATCGTCATCGTCAATTTGAAACTCTGATTCCATATCCGAAACACATTCAGCCCGTTTTGCAACCAATTCATCATCGACTTTCTGAGCTTCACGAATTTGATGAATCAACAATGGTTTGGCCTTTAATTCTGCTACTACCACATTGTCGGATAGAACAGACAAGTGTACGTTCATTGCTCGTAAAGCAAACAGTGATTTACGACTTAAAGCATCCGCAACCACATTAGCCTTTCCCAGGTGATAGTCAATGACAAGCTCATAATCTTTTAACAACTCAAGCCAACATCTTTGGCGCAGATTCAAATCCCTTTGAGTCATCAAATACTTGAGACTTTTGTGATCCGAAAATACATGGCACTTCTCACCAAATAAGTAATGTCGCCATATTTTCAAAGCGAATACGATGGCAGCTAGTTCGAGATCATGGGTTGGGTAATTTTTCTCATGTGGCTTCAATTGCCTCGACGCATAAGCTACAACTCGACCTTCTTGCATCAATACACAACCCAACCCAAGTAAGGATGCATCACTGTAAATGACAAACTCTTCGCCTGATTCGGGCTGCGCTATTACTGGAGCTTCAGTCAAAAAAGTCTTTAGTTGATCGAAACTTTTCTGACATTTTTCTGTCCATTCAAACTTAACATCTTTCTAAAGCAATTTCGTCATTGGTGTGGCTATCATCGAAAAACCCTTTACAAACCGTCTGTAGTAACCGGCAAGTCCCAAAAAGCTCCGAACCTCGTTAATATTTCTCGGAGGCTTCCAGTTAAGTATGGCTAAAATTTTGCTCGGATCAACTCGAATACCCGATGCAGATACCACATGACCCAAGAAGCTAACCTCTCTTAACCAGAACTCACACTTACTGAACTTAGCATATAACTGCTTATCCCATAAAAACTGCAACACTAATCCCAGGTGTTCAGCATGATCGGTTTTATTTCTCGAATAGACCAAAATATCATCGATAAACACAACTACAAACCGATCCGAAAACGGTCTGAAGATCCGATTCATCAGATCCATAAATACCGCAGGGGCATTAGTGAGCCCAAACGGCATCACTAAGAACTCGTAGTGACCGTATCTCGTTCTAAAAGCAGTTTTGGGTATATCCGAATCTCGAATTCATAACTGATAATAGCCCGATCTCAAATCTATCTTTGAAAACACTGAGGCTCCCTTTAGTTGATCAAACAAATAATCAATACGCTGGAACGGATATTTATTCTTTATTGTCACTCTATTCAGCTGACGATAGTCGATGCACAATCTCATGGTTCCATCCTTCTTTTTCACAAACAATACTGGTGCAACCCAAGGTGAGAAACTTGGTCGAGCGAAACTTCTATTCGTCAACTCTTGCAACTGAGCTTTCAATTCCTTTAATTCCGTTGGTGCCATACGATACGGAGCTATCGAAATCGGTGTAGTCCTAGGTACAAGTTCGATGCCAAACTCTACCTCCCGAACAGGTGGTAACCCCGGTAATTCTTCGGGAAAAACATCCGGATATTCACAAACTACTGGTACCGACTCAAGTTTCTTTTCTGATTCTTCATTATCAAGTACGTATGCAAGATACGCTTCACACCCCTTTCTCATATATTTTTGAGCTAACATCGAGGATATTATTATTGGCAATCCATTCACGACAGTAGACTCAACTCGGATTATCTCATTATTTGCACACCTCAAATCAATAGTCTTACTTTTGCAATTCACAACCGCATCATGTACGGTCAACCAATCCAAACCGAGAATAACATCAAATTCATCAAATGGTAAAAGCATCAAGTCTACCGAAAAACAGGAACCTCGAATTACTAGGGACATTTCTTACACACCTTATCAACAATCACATAATGACCGAAGGGATGCGACACTCTAATAACGAACTCAGTAGACTCAAAAGGTAAAGTCTTACTGGATGCTAAAGTCTCACATATATAAGAATGAGTAGAACCAGGGTCAATCAATGCAATCACATTAGTATCAAAGAGAGTGAAAGTACCAGTAATAACATAAGGCGAAGAAGCATCCTCGCGTGCACGTATAGCATAAGCTCTGGCCGGAGCACGAGCCTCAGATCTGGTGGTAACATCTCTAGATCCTCTCTGACTGCCACTAGCATTCCCCGCATTTTTAGATGGTCTACCTCGAGCAGTAGTAGCACTTGGTTTCCCACTCTGATTTACATTTTGTTTAGACAGTCTCGGGCAATCCTTGATAAAGTGGTCAGCTGATCCGCACTTATAACTGGAGCGATCATGGAATCTACAACTCCCCGAATGCCATTTACCACAATACTGGCACTCTGTTCTGTCTCGACGATCATTTCCAACATTGGCAATCGAAGCGACTCGTGTACTCACAGGGGGTCGATCACGATCTCGTCTAGAAAAGCCCGAAGTGCCTTTAGACCGGCCTGAATCATCTCTAAATTTCTTCGATGACTGTTGAAAGGGCTTCCCCGAAGATCTCTTACGAAACTCCTTTGCTCCCATATCAGCTTTTCTTTTCTCCTTACTAAGCTCTTCGGCTTTGCAAGCTCGCTCGACAAGTACCACAAATTCTCTGATTTCTAAAATGCCAACACACAGTTTTATATCTTCGTTCAGTCCATCTTCAAAATGTTTGCACATTACGGCTTCTGAGGAAATGCATTCTCGAGCGTATCGACTAAGCCTTACAAACTTTCGTTCATAATCAGTAACCGACATGGAACCTTGTTTAAGTTCAAGAAATTCTTTCCATTTTTGATCAATGAATCTCTGGCTGATATACTTTTTTCGAAACTCGGTTTGGAAAAACTCCCAAGTTACTTGCTCTCTGGGCACAACAGAAATCAACGTATTCCACCAATAATAGGCAGAATCTCGTAGCAAGGAGATAGTACACTTAAGGCATTCATCGGGTGTGCAAGATAGTTCATCAAGTACCCGAATAGTGTTGTCCAACCAAAATTCAGCTTGTTCGGCATCATCGCTGTCTGTAGCCTTAAATTCAGTAGCCCCGTGTTTTCGGATTCTGTCAACTGGGGGCTTATTTAATCTTATCTGGTCAGTTACCGGAGGTATCACAGGTGCAGGGGTTGTATTATTCGGGAGTGGGGGTTGTGGAACAGCCGTATTAGTTCGAATGTACTGATTGAACCAGTCATTCATTACGCTATAAAAAGCTTGTCTAGCTTCATCATTCTGATTACTAGTTGAGAGTCCACCGGCGCTGTCCCTTGCGCGAGAGCAGGCGCTACACTCTCAACATCATCAGCTACCGCTCGGTTGGGATCGGGATCCATTACTATAAGTAAACACATTTTTAACTGTCAAAAATCACCACACTATCAATAAACACATAATGGCATGTATAGCTAAACCCGAACGTATTACGGTAGTCCTAGAATTGACTAAACCGTAGCTCTGATACCAATAAAATTGTAACGCCCCGTACCCGAGAACGTTGCCGGAGTCGAACACGAGATGTTAACGGACTTAATTCATTTACTTACGCAGTTCATTTTAAAATTTCCAGACAAGCTGGCTAACTGCATCACAGTCACTTTAAAAATCATACCTCGAGTTCCAAAACTTGAAAACTGATTCCATAAATTTTTCCTGAAACTAGACTCATATATCCATCTACAAATTGTTTTCTATAATTTTTGGTCAAGTCAATTAGTACAGTTTATTAGTTAAAGTCTCCCCTGTTTCAGGGTTCGACTACTCTGACCTTCATGCATTACGACTTAGATATCTCCCTGTACAGAGCTTCAATACTTATGCCGTTTGTTTCTGGTGAAACTAGACTCAAAAAGAAATCTATACATATAAAGCATGACTTCTAATTATCTCTGGTTAATTTATGGTAAATTTTCAAAGTTAGAACAGGGGATCCAGAAAAAATGCTCTGGCCCTATTTCACGAAAACTTAAACATCTCATAAAATACGGCTCATATGGTCGTTTCGTTTCTTTCATATGAAAATAGACTCATCAAGATTCGATTAAATAATTTATTCACTATTTAATTCCATTCCTACTATTTTTAGTGATTTTTCCAACTTACATCACTGCTGCTATCAGCATCTATTTTAGGGTAAATTTTACCTATTTCATAATTTTCCATGAATCAAATAGTAAATTGACATACATTATTATCAAGGGTAATCCCAATTAGCCATGACGTACGTAGCACCAATAGGACCATGATTGGCCATTCCAATGGCTAGTCATTACCAAACATTTCCACACCACTTAATAACCATATCACAAGACCATAATGTTATACTTCGAAATATACGAGCCATTTTCGCATGGCTATACGAATACACATTACCAAAGCGTACTTAATTAACAACAAGGGTTAGCCCTATACATGCCATTTTCAAAATTGAACTAAAAGAGTACCAAAAGTGGCTTAGATAGTGTGGATGACTTCGACTTTGACACTCCCGAGTCCGATAGCTGACGAACAAAATCTATAAAACAGAGAATCAAAGTAACTGAGTAAGCATTTTAATGCTTAGTAAGTTCAAGTAATGAAATTATTCACGACTAAGGTATAACGTTCATATGACTACATGAATAATTGCATATATGCATGTTCTCAAATCATACTTACTTCATGCTTCAACCATTATATTCATACACAGGGAATCAAACCTAACTAGAGGTCGGAAGTTCGTTAATCAATTGAGCGAATACTATTTAAAAGGAATCAACCTTTCCGATGCATATACGAAACATACCTTATCGTTTGGATTTTATGTGCGTATTAATTGAAATTATTACAGCAAGATCACTCACTTCCAAACCCAAGTACCTTCGGGATTTAGCCGGATATAGCAACTCGTACAAATGCCTTCGGGACTTAGCCCGGATATAGTCACTAGCAAAAATGCCTTCGGGACTTAGCCCGGATATAGTCAATAGCACAAATGCCTTCGGGACTTAGCCCGGATATAGTCACTAGCACAACTGCCTTCGGGACTTAGCCCGGATATAGTCACTAGCACCATCCCTTCGGGACTTAGCCTGGATGTGATCCGAATAATCATGCACATATATCGATAAATCATGACACATCCATATTTCATTTTCATTACTAAAGCTTAAACACAAGACACTTATCAAACCTTACCAATTTCGGCTCAATATCCATATACAAAGAGCATGATTTCGAGTGGCTTTATAACATGATCTCTATACACATTATCGGATACCCGTCATAGGTATAAACTAATCACCTCAATATATCATTCAAGTAAAGTCATTATATCTCCGTTTATTCGTTATGCTTATATGTCATGACTTAATCAAATCATAAACTAAGTTTCATTACTCGAAGACTTACCTCGGATGTTGTCGAACGACTTCAACGGCTATTCAATTACTTTTTCCTTCCCTTTATCGGATTTAGTTCCCCTTTGCTCTTGAGCTTAGGTTCAACAAATTTTAAACTAGTCATTAATCGACTATTCAAGTATTACTTTCAGAATATAATACATATAGATTCGAGTTTCACACATATAGATTATAGTAAGCTTTATAAAAATCAATAAATAATTCATTAGCAAATTTTCATTAATGTTTACAATATAATTACAATTTCCCTATAAGCTGACTTCCTGAGCAACAGTCACTAAAGTTTTTATAACTGGAGCTACGAAACTCCAAATCAATTGACGTAAATTTTTCTTGACAGAAGACTCATTTATCTATTATCCATAAAATTTTCAAAATTTTTAGTTTATCCCAACAATACCATATTTTTCTTAAAGTTCACCTTGTTTCACTGTTTGACTAAACTGACTACTCTTCACTACGAATCAAATTTCTCATTGTACAAAATTCAAAATATGTTATTTTTTATTTCATTTGAAACTAGACTCATTAAGGAGTCTAAGCATATAAATTTTATCTTAGGGACATTTTTGTACAATTTATACTGATTTTATAAATACAGAACAAGGAATGTAGTAGTCATTTTGACTCAGCCCCACAATACTTCAAATATCTCAAGATCGGTAACTCTTTTGTTTTTATAGTTTCTTTTGTAAGAAACTAGACTCTTCAAGCTTTAATGAAATAATTTATTCAGCTTCTAACTCAACTCCTACAAATTATGGCGATTTTCTAAAATCACCTTACTGCTGCTGTCCCCAAGCAGATTATTACCAAATCAAATACTAACATTTGCATTTCACCTCAATAGCTAGCTTAGCAAACCTTAATTTAACATATAATTGTTCATAACACAATTAAAGCATCCTCTCCATTCCATCAATTCAAAACACATACATTGCCCAATAATATCCAAAATCATATTCGGCCTTAGTACACAACTTGTTAGCCGATTTTTCTCCATTTAGCAACTAATGGACATATGTGCTCATTTGTTAGACTCTACTTCACCTAACTACCATTTTTTTTCATCCAAATAACATGAACAACACCATTTCTTGAACATTTTCTCTTAACCGATTACTCATGTTACCAACAAGATTCAAAATTTGGACATGGGCTAACTAAGGGACTTAGTAACTAGCTTAATACACTCAACAATTTCAAAAGCTACCATGAATTACATACCTTATTTATACATAAATTTTCAAGGATTTCAAAGTACTTACCTCTTCCTAAAATTCAACCAAGCTGAACATGAAACAAGGGAATTCTTTTCTTCTCCCACCTTCAAGTCACGGCAAAGGAGGAACAAGGAGGAGACAACTTTTGTTTTTTTCCTCCCACTCACCTCATGTTCTATTATTCTTAATTCATTATTTTATTGTGTAACATAAAATTATTAGCACAAAATAATTATAATATGCTTTAGTCCATAACATGGCCGGCCACCATCTAGAATTTGGCCAATTTGACATGCAAGTACAAGCATTTTCTATCATGCATCAATAGGCCACTTTAACATTTGCCTAGCACATTTCTAAATTTTCTCACACAAGTCCTATTTAATAAAATTCACTTACAATTAACAAAATTCAAACACGAAATTTTCACACATGCATATATACATATAATAAGCATCAAATATGCCAGTTAATTATTTTTATGACTCAGTTTTGTGGTCCCGAAACCACTTTCTGACTACGGTCACATAAGGCTGTCACAGTGTGGGCCCACATGGGCTCGCGGTAAGGTTTGTAGGCCCATTATCACTGATTGACTGTTAAGGTTGCACAGGTCGCCCAAGACAACTGTGGACCTACTGTTGTGTTAGTAAGTATACACGGGCCCTTATTTTGGTAAGATGACTGTTTTACCCATATGTGATGTATAACTATTTGAGGAAGCCATTTTTACTGTGTGTAGATTTATATTATGTTGCATTACATGGGGTGGGACATATGATTTTGGAAGAAGTGTACTGAAAGGCTATAAGCATATTACTGGCAGCTCTACTACAAATACTATTTTACTACCGCAACCGGCATGACTTGGTGTGTAGGGCTGGGTGGGTTGATTTTATCCTCACATAGTGTGTAGCGCTAGTACGAAGATGGTGTGTAGCGGATGGATTGGGTAGGATTCTTTTTTTGCATACTATATTGAAATGGGCTCAGGTCCAGCTACTACTACTATAAGAGGGGCTAAGGTCCCTAACTGAAATTGAAAAGGGCCTAGGCCCAAATTGTGTTTACTCTGATTCCATGCTTTTATGGGATTTTGCACACTGAGTTTTTATAAACTCACCCATCTGTCAATTGTGCAGGAAATCCCTAGGCTTAGTTGGATTAGGGTGACGAAGAACTCAGAGGTGGCCACTCGACGAAATTTCTTTTAATATTATAATTAAGGTCTTCATTTTGGGTTTTTATTTTGTAATAAGGCCTTTTTAATTTTATTTTTGTTTTAATTTGGGGATTTAGTTACTTGAATTTTAATCTGGTAGTAGTAGGTCTCGGATTTCCAATAAAGTATAAACAAATGTTTTTCCAAAAACACCACTTTTACGCAGCACATTTCGAAAGCTTTCGCAACAAGTCTATTTTAAAATTTAATAACAAACTAATAAAATTAATATTTTGCTAATACAACTTGGGTTTTCACAATGAACTGGACATCCTAGACCTTTTTTAAGAACCTAAAGAAGTTTTATGTAGAACAAATTTTCACGTAATTTGTGTTTTGAAAAAACACTCCAATGTGACATCCCAGATTTGGCCAGAATGTCTAGGCTGAGTTTGGAGTGTTATATTTAGTGGTATTGGAGCCATGTTACAAAATTCGGCTGTGGAATTGGGTTTTTCAAAAACATGAAAATTTTAACAACATTGTTTTAAAATGGTTTAAAGTGATTATTTGGAAATGTTTTACTGAAAGAGTGGTACACTAAGTCTCCACACCTATCTTGTAAGTTTTCTGATTGTTTATTCTGAATGGATAATATTGAAATGTTATGATTGAGACTACTTTAGGTAGTAAAACTGTACTGAAACTCTTTAGTTAGAGTAAACTTCGAACCGTAGTAGGAATACGAACTGCGAAAACAAAACTCTAGGATAATATTGTTCATAAGATATTGATAATAAACCCTGGAAAAAGAAACTAAATGGCATAAAAATTTTAATACAGATTAAAGTGCGATTGGATAATGAGCAGTAGAGGTACTCACGGTAGAGGTTGCGGCAGAGGCCGTAGAGGTGCTCGGGCTGGGTCTTCGTCTTCTGGCCACCAACCTATTGAGGAAATTAGGGAGACACCAGCTTCACCTATGGCTAAGACAAGGTCTCAAAATCAAGCAACTAGGGACAATGCATTGTCCCAAGCAATGTTGAGGATTCTGGAAAGGGTCGTTGGGTCTAGTACTAGCACTGTGCGCCATGGCTCAGTTACGGAATGACTCAGGTCTAATAGGGCTGAGATTTTTAGGGGTATTTTTGGAGTTTCCCCTAGATCGAGGCCACAAAGAGGATCATGGATGACCTCGACTGCACCCCCGAGGAAAAATTAAAAGGTACAGTATCACTGTTGAGAGATGAGGCCTACCAGTGGTGGCTTACAGTCAAAGAGGGCACTTAAGCCGATCGATTAACCTGGGAGTTTTTCAGGACTACTTTCCAGGCTAAGTATGTGGGTGCCAACTATGTGGATGCCCATAGAAGAGAATTTTTGAACTTAACTCAAGGGGATAGGATAGTGGCTGAATATGAGGCGAAATTTTTACGATTGAGCCGCTATGGTCGTGGGATGATGGAAACAGAATACGAGCGGTGTGTTTGATTTGAGGATGGCCTCAGAGATGGTTTAAGGGTTTTGATAGCTCCTTAGAGGGAGTGGGATTTCGCAATACTGGTTGACATGGCAAAAATCGCCGAGGATGTGATGTGCACTGAGCACTAAAATAGAGAGAAAGGCAAAGGTAAGAGGGATGCCGAGCCCTCAAATTCTTTTCAGAGGTTTAAGAAATAGTCCAGAGTTGAGGCGCCAACCAGAGTTAGGACCCCTGCTGCTACTGCTACTACTGGATCGCAATTTTGTGCTGATTGTGGGAAACGCCATCATGGCGATTGTTGGAAAAAGATAGGTGCATATTTGAGATGCGGGTCATTGGAGCATCATGTTAAGGATTGTCCACGGATGCCCGAGCAGATGCAAGCTACTGGTTTGGGTAATGTAAAGTAGGGTGGTCAGTAGCCACCGAGAGGTCGTGGTCAGGCAGGGGTGAAAATGGTATCGGTCGTGGCCATAGAGCACTGGGCAGAGGTGTGGGTCATATTGAGGTGAGGTAGTCAGTATTTGTTTATGCTGTACGTAGCTGAGAGGATCGAGATGCTCCAAATGTCATTACGGGTATGTTCTTTATTCAAAATGTACCGTATACTGCATTAATTGATATTGGGTCTACACATTAGTACATAGCATGCTCTGTATCTAAGATATTGGGTTTTATGGCTGAAAACACTATGAGTGAGATTACTGTTCTAAGTCTGTAGGGGCAGTCTATTCGAATAAATAAGATGTTTAGAGATGTTCCCTTGGAGATACAAGGAGTTGTATTTCTTTTCGATCTTATGGAGCTTTCTTTCGAAGAATTTGACCTAATACTGGGCATGGATTGGTTAGTTAAGCATCGAGTAAGCTTGGATTGTGCCACTAAGCATGTTGTACTGAGAACTGGGGCAAATGAATAGGTAGTGGTAATTGAGGAACGACGGAACTACTTGAGTAATGTAATTTTTGCGCTAAGGGCTGAGAAGTTGGTTCACAAGGGTTCTGAGGCATTCTTGGCCTATGTTAGTGTTTCGAATGTTGAGGACTCTTTGGTGGGGGATATCAGGACAGTTAAGGATTTTCCCAGCGTCTTTTCTGAAGAGCTACCAGGGATACGTCCAGAACGTGAAGTGGAGTTTGGGATTGAGCTCTTTCTTGGTACAACTCCGGTGTCTATCATCCCTTACAGAATGGCAGTAAAAGAGCTTCTGGAGCTTACGGCCCAGATTCAAGAGTTACTGGACTATAGGTTTATCCGACCTAGTGTTTCTTCGTGGGGAGCATCAGTCTTCTTTGTGAAGAAGAAGGATGGATCCATCGTATGTGCATCGACTATAGACAACTGAATAAACTGACCATTAAGAATAAATACCCTCTGCCAAGGATTGGTGATCTGTTCGACCAACTGTAGGGAGCATCAGTTTTCTTTAAAATAGATCTCTGGTCCAGGTATCACCAATTGAGAGTTAAAGAGGTCGATGTGCACAAGACGATGTTTAGGACTTGTTATGGACATTATGAGTTCCTGGTAATGCCTTTTGGACTGACAAATGCACCAACAACTTTTATGGATATGATAAACAAAGTGTTTCAACCATATCTGGATCGGTTTGTTGTAGTATTTATCGATGACATACTGGTGTATTTGAGGACTAAAGATGAACATGATGAGCATCTACGAGTGGTTATGTAAATTTTGAGGGAGAAACAATTGTACGCCAAGTTCAGCAAGTGTGAGTTCTAGTTACGTGAGGTAATGTTTCTTGGTCATGTGGTATCTGCTGAGGGGATTAGAGTTGATCCTCAGAAAATTGAGGCTGTTTTAGATTGGAAGTAGCCTAAGACTATGTCCAAAATTCATAGTTTTCTGGGACTGGCTGGTACTATAGAAGATTTGTAGAGGGGTTCTCACTGATTGCTGCGCCCTTAACTAAGCTGCTACGTAAGGGTGTGCCTTTTAACTGGACTAATGAGCAACAAGAGAGCTTTGAGAAGCTCAAGAAAGTTCTGATTGAGACCTCTATCTTGATTTAGCCAAAGTTTGGGAAAGAATTTACTATTTATAGCGATGCATCACACGTTGGTTTGGGATGTGTGTTGATGCAAGAGGGTAAGGTGGTAGCTTATGCATCTCGCTAGCTTAAGACTCATAAGGTGAATTACCCAACGCATGACTTGGAGTTGGCCGTAGTGGTATTCGTATTGAAAATTTGGAGGCATTACTTGGACGGTGAGAAGTGTATCATTTACACGGATCACAAGAGCCTCAAGTATCTCCTCACTTAGAAGGAGTTAAATCTTAGGTAGGGTAGATGGATTGAGCTACTTAAGAATTATGACTATTCGATTGAATACTATCCTAGTAAGCTAACCTGGGGGCTGACGCATTAAGCTGTAGGGCTATAACTGATCTGAAAGCAATGTTTGCTCGTCTTAGCTTATTTAAGGATGGTAGCTTGTTGGTTGAGCTTCACGTTAAACCAGTGTTGATTGAACAGATTAAAAGTAAATAGTTGGAAGATGAGTCATTTGGTGTTTGGTTCCGTCAAATCGAGAATGGTAATACTATGGATTTTGGGCTGACTAATGAAGGGGTATTTTGTTTCCGAGGTAGAATTTGCATACCTAAGGATTCTGATTTGAGACCGGCTTTACTATGAGAGGTGCATAGTAGCCCCTATGCTATGCACCTAGGTGGAAATAGGATGTACAAAGATCTCCGTGAGATTTATTGGTGGCCGGGTCTTAAGCGTGAGTTTACCGACTTTGTGGGGAAATGTCTGACTTGCCAACAGGTTAAAGCAGAACATCAAATGCCTTTTGGGTTGCTTTAGCCAGTTAAGATTTCGCTGTGGAAGTGGGAAAAAGTAATCATGGACTTTGTGAGTGGGCTACCCCTAACGCCTTTTAAGAAAGATTCAATGTGGGTCATTGTGGACCGATTGACCAAAACTGCCCATTTCATACCAGTTCGCATAGATTATTCATTGCAAAAACTGGCTAAGCTGTATGTATCTTAGATAGTGGGACTGCATGGGGTACCAGTTTCTATTATATCTGATAGAGATACTCGCTTCACGTCTCAGTTCTAGAAGAAGTTACATGAAGCTCTGGGTACACGGTTGGACTTCAGTACTACATTCCATCCTCAGATAGATGGTCAGTCGGAGAGGGTGATTCAAGTAGTAGAGGACATGTTAAGGAGTTGTGTGATTGACTTCCGAGGAAGTTGGGAGGATTCTTACCGTTAGCAGAGTTTGCTTACAACAATAGCTATAGTCTAGCATACAGATGGCACCTTACAAATCATTATATGGTCATAAGTGTCGCACTCCTTCATGTTGGACTGAGCTGGGTGAGTGGCGTGTTCTAGGCCCTGAACTGGTATCTGATACTGAGGATAAGGTCCGATTAATTCAGGATTGATTAAAGGCAGCATCAAACAGACAGAAGTCATATACGGATCTGAAGTGCAAGGAAATTGAGTATTCTATGGGAGACTTTGTCTTTCTGAAGGTCTCGCCATGGAAGAAGGTGCTAAGATTTGGGCGTAAGGGCAAGTTGAGCCCAAGGTTTATTCGGCCTTACCACATATTGAGACCAGTTGCCTACCAGTTAGAGCTATCACCAGAATTGGAGCGGATTCACGATGTGTTTCACGTCTCTATGCTGAGACGCTACTGCTCTGATCCTACGCATGTGGTACCGGTTGAGTAGATTGAAGTTAGACCAGATCTGACTTTCGAGGAGGAACCAGTCTAGATTTTGGAACGAGAGTGAAAGTCTTGAGAAGGAAATCAATTTTGTTAGTGAATGTTCTATGGCAGAACCACAGTTTTGAGGAGGCTACGTAGGAACCCGAAGAGGCAATGCGACAACAATACCCTTACCTATTCTGACCATGTAAATTTCAAGGCAAAAATTTTCTTTAAGGAGGGTAGAATTGTAACTCCCCAAATCCTGAAAACCCCTGTTAAATTTATTTTTGCGTGTTTGTGGCATGGATGTATGTTTTCCTTAGAGTTTGGTGCTTTGGAACTATCTGGGAAGTCATGGGTTCAAGCCTCGGCATTGTGGAAAATTTTATTTTTTAAAGTTAAAACCCCTCCCCTTGGTTAGTATGGTTATATGCAGAACTTGTTAAAATTTTAACAAAGCAAGCATGTTAGCCCCGTGGTAAGTGGCGCGTGGAGTGTGCAAGGAGTCTGAGGTTCGAGTCATGGATTTTGCAAAGGATTTTTATTTTACTATAAGTGCCGTGGAGATGTCCTAGGTTGACCAAAATTAAGGAGTTGGAATGGGTTTGAGTAGGTGGTTGAGTAGAGAAAAACTAGGAGTTTTTGAAGGGATTTGAATAGTGATTAGGTGGAGTGATGTGAGGAGGGATTTTAGGAGCAATTGAGGGTAGTTGGGGAGAGAGGAGGAGGTGTGTCCAATTAGGGTTGTGGCATTCAAGAAGCTAGGCTAGAGTGGATTGCTCAAAAAACTATCGGTTTTGTTTTCATTTTTGTTGGTGGCTGAATAGTGTTGGGGGTTTCTCTCGGGTTTTACGAATTGGTTTATTCATTTTTGTACCATTTGTTCCTTTTCATTTAACACTTTTGGGTTTTGGAAAATTGGGGGCTCTCAAGTTTTCTTCTTGGCTGACTACTCTACCTTCTCCCTCCCTCTTCTGGGTTGTTGTTAACCGAATAGCTTTTCTTCCTTTTCTTTCTACACCTCTTCTATTTCCAATCGCTCCTCCTATCATCTCCCCTCCTTTTGAACACTTGCTGAATACCCTTTCTCTTCTCCTCTCCTCTTGTGACTGTGACGACATTGCTTTCTTCCTACTTCTTCTTTTTGGTTTTTGCAAGTGTTTGAATTCCTCTTTATTCATTCTTTTTTATCTATATGGTAATCTTCTTTTAACACTGTGGCTCTGGCAATTGCTGCTAGGGGCCCGATCTCAATAGTCAAGGGGTTAGGTCGATCATTCTTTCCCAACTAGTGATCTTTTCACTCGTGGTAAGTGCTATAAGTGCTTGATTTTTGTATGTTGGGTTATAGATTCTTATGAATCGTTTAACTATTTCGTACGAAGGTTAAAGTATTGGAGAGAACGTTGGTTTTGGAACAATAGGAGTGTTGCGATTGTTTGGTTGGTAAGTAGTGATAATCGATTAAAGTATATTCAATACTATGGTTTTGGGGTTGATCTCAAAAGTGTTTCGGGTACAATATCATAACAAGAAGCCCAATGGGCTGTGGGCCCCACACAAAAAATTTGCACAAAAGTGTGGTGTTAGTGGATCGGGCTGTAAACCCCATGGCTAAGGCCATGTTTGGGCTATATGGGCCACACAGGTGTTGGACCACATGGGCCCGCCATATGGGTTGTTGGCCCATTATCACTGATTGATTGTTAAGGTTGCACGGGTCGCCCAAGACGACTATGGACCTATGTTGGGCCAGAAGTATACACAGGCCCTTATTTTGGTAAGTTGACTGTTTTACCCCTATGTGATGTATGACTGTTTAAGCAAGCCATTTTTACTGTATGTACATTTATATTATGTTGCATTGCATGGGGTGGGACATATGATTTTAGAGGAAGTGTACTGAAAGGCTATAAGCCTATTACTGGCAGCTCTATTGCACATACTGTTTTAGTACCGCAAGCGGCACAACATGGTGTGTAGGGTTGGTTGGGTTGATTTTATACCCACATGGTGTGTAGGGCTAGTACAAAGATGGTGTGTAGCAGATGGATTGGGTAGGATTCTTTGATTGCATATTATACTGAAATGGGCTCAGGTCCAGCTACTGCTACTGTAAAAGGGGGCTAAGATCCCTAACTGAAACTGAAAAGGGCCTTGACCCAAATTGTGTTTACTCTGATTGCATGCTTTTATGGGATTTCACACACTGAGATTTTGTAAACTCACCCATCTGTCAACTGTGTAGGAAATCCCTAGGCTTAGATGGATCAGGACGACGAAGAAATCAGAGGCGGCCACTCGACGAAGTTTCTTTTAATATTATAATTAAGGTCTTTATTTTGGGTTTTCATTTTGTAATAAGGCCTCTTTAATTTTATTTTTATTCTAATTTGGGGATTTAGTTACTTGAATTTTAATATGGTAGTAGTAGGTCTTGGATTTCCAAGAAAGTATAAACAAATGTTTTTTCTGAAAACACCATGTTTACGCAATACATTTTGAAAGCTTTCGCAACAAACTCTGTTTTAAAATTTAATAACAAACTAATAAAATTAATATTTTGCTAATACAACTTGGGTTTTCACAATGAACCGGACATCCTAGACCTTTGTTAAGAACCTAAAGAAGTTTTATGTAGAACAAATTTTCACGTAATTTGTTTTTTGGAAAAACACTCCAATGTGACATCCCGAATTCGGCCATAACGTCTAGGCCAGGTTTGGGGTGTTACATTAAAGATGCTTATGCTTATGTGAAGAACTGTGATAAATGCCAAAGGATCGAAAATATATCAAGGAGGAATAAGATGCCCTTGACAAACATTTTGGAGATTGAACTATTCGACGTATGGGGCATTGACTTCTTAGGCCCGTTTCCTTCTTCATATGGGAACAAATACTTCTTAGTTGCTGTGGACTACGTATCCAAGTGGGTTGAAGTTGAAGCATACCCTACAAATGATGCTAAGGTAGTCATGTGATTCCTACATAAGTATGTGTTTACACGATTTGGGACACCAAGAGCTATTATTAGTGATGAAGGTTCTCACTTTGTGAAGAAATGGCTTAAGTGGTTGCTTGAAAAATATGATGTGAAGCACAAGATTGCAACTACCTATCACCCCCAATCCAATGGGCAAGTTGAGAGAGTGAATCAGGCAATCAAAGGTATCCTTGAAAAGGTAGTACGCCCTAGCAAAAAAGATTGGTCTCAAAGGCTCGATAATGCATTATGGGCCTATCGAACAACATTTAAGACACCGTTAGGAATGACTCCTTATCAGTTAGTTTTTGGGAAGGCATGTCATTTTGCATTAGAGTTGGAGAATAGAGCTCACTGGGCTTTGAAGCTGTTGAACTTTGATCTTCAGCAAGCCGGTGAGAGAAGAATGTTACAACTTGATGAGTTGGTAGAGCTGAGGTTGTTTTCCTATGAGAATGCCAAAATGTGTAAAGAAAGATCAAAGAGATGGCATGATAGTCATATACAACCTCGCAAGTTGAAAGAAGGTCAGAAGGTTTTGTTGTTTAATTCAAGGTTGAAGTTATTTCCTGGGAAGCTTAAATCTCGATAGAAAGGACCTTATACCATATACCGAGTTTATCCTTATGAAGCTATTGAATTATACGACAATTATGGAGGTACATTTAAAGTTAATGGTCAACGTCTCAAACATTATTGGGATGGTGAAGTTGACCGAGTTGAATCCTTGTTTAAATTAGCAGACCCTTTATTTTTCATGAACTTGTTTCATAAATAAATAGATAGCTAGAATTTATTTTCTTAATTTAGTACATTTAATTAATTCTATCTAAGGAGATTGGAACTTAAGTGGGACCCCTGTGACCCTTCCAACCTTTCCTGGGAATTAATTTAATGTAATTTATTGAGAAAAAATTTTCTAATTGAGATTTAAATTTTTTAAGTTTAATTTATTTTGTTTAAATTTTTAATTTTTAAAGGGGGTCAAATTTGGCCCAAGTACTAATTAGTTTTTTTTTCTTCTTGAGTAAGCCTAAAAATACAGCTTGAGTTTGAGGCCCAAGATAGCAAAAAAAAAAAAGGAGGGAAAATCCATACCTTGCCGCCACTCCCATTGCTTGCCACCCAAGTAACCCTAATGTATCTAAATTTTTGCTACATGTTGCCCTAATTTTTCCTATATAAACCCCTCTTCATTCTACTATTTTTCATATCCTTCAAAGCAATTTGCTTACACCCTAAAAATCATTAAATCTCCCTTTTGTACCGTTAAGCTCAAATCCCGAAAGAAACCGTAGTTCTCTTCCCTTTCTGTCGAAATCACCTATTGTTGCCGCAAGAAGATTGCTGAAGCACCAACTTTACTGCCGCACATTACTGTTGCCATCGTCATACACCGCCATTGCTGTCGCATGCTATCATTGCCGCTATAGCATCCTTGCCATCGCACAATTTTTGCCATAGCAAGTTCTACCCACTTGTCGATTTCTCTTCTTCCCAGTGAGCAGAAACCTTGCCAAATTTTTGGGAAAAGATACCATGCCTCGTAAAAGAATTAGATCATCAAAGACTACTTCTGAAAACCCGATTTTGATTAATGAAAAAGTGAAAGAGAGATTTGATTCAATTTTCAAGCATCAACCTATGATGCCGGAAAAAGGTTTTGACTTGAAGAGTAATGATATGATGGTTGTTCCTATACCGATTAGAAAGAAAATCAATGCTCTCAAGTGGGAACGATTTTGTGATGCTCGTTCACTTCCTGATGATGAACTAGTTCAAGACTTATATACTAGTTTGACTATGCATGTAACATCCCCTACCTGTGTCCGATGCCAAGACAGGGTAGGAGGCATTATCAGACTTAAACACAAACAATCATGCAAACTGGGTCATTAAATTTTGATTCATATTTTTAAAACATTCAATCACATGCACATAGTACCTTATTTGGGTTTACAAAGCCCAAAACATACTTTAGAAAGGGTTCGAGACTAAATCAAGAACTTTGGAAAGCTCTAGGAAAAACTTCGAAATTTTTCCCATGAAATAGGGTCACACGCTCGTGTGGACATAGGGGCACGCCCGTGTGCCATCAACATGCCCATATCCTCAGGCCGTGTAACTCTCTGTTTATGATGTCAACAAATAAATTGAACTAAACGATCAAGCCACACACTTGTGTGTTAGGTCTTGTCATCCACACGGCTGAGACACACGGTCGTGTCTCTACCCGTGTGGCCAACACTTAGGCTATTTTCCAAGCATTTTATGCCCTTAATCTTTTTCATACTTAAACATATCATAAACACATGTTATAACATCATTTCAATGGTCAATCATTCTTTAATAAAACCCAATTAAAGCATTTGTAAGTTGTCATACATGTGTTTTTCAAATTCTCAACTTACACCAAGTTAGACATTCCAATTCACGTTTAATAGCCTTAACATATTGGTAACCACTTTTACCAATTAACCACAACATTTACCCAACACTTAGGCTCTACTCATTCGGCAAATATTCATGTTCAATCATTATCAATTTATTACCATGTCACGCATTTATTCCATAACCATGACCACTTCGAATGGTCCTAAGGCATTCATTATGCACATATGCCATACACTTCTCATTCATAGTAATCAAGCAAAATCACATAACCACATCGCAAGACATTAACACATAGCATGAATGAATCGGCTTACAAGCCATAACCATTATAAGCCACATCTCATGGCTATATAAAATGAATCAATATATTTCAATACATATGGAAAATCATAACAACATCTAACATAAAAACTAAGTCCCTATACATGCCACTCACTTGCAGACATTAAGACTCATCAATACTCCAAAGGTGGTAGCTTGATAGTGTGATGCTTCCTCCGATGATCTCCAACCCCGAACCAACCTGACAACACTAAAGAAATGGAAAGGAGGGAGTAAGCTTAAAGCTTAGTAAGATCGCATGAAAAATAATAAGCATTGTATTAACATGCTATTTTTCAATTTCTCTCTATTTATTCGAAGTCCAGTTATGCTATTTTCTCGAGTCACAGTTACTAAATTATTTATATCTAGAGCTTTGAGACTCTAAATTGAGAACCGTTAATTTTTATAGAAACTAGACTCATATATCTTCTTACCATAAAATTTTCAGAATTTTTTGTCTAGCCAATAAGTACAGTTTATTCTTTAAATTCTCCCCTATTTCTTTGTCTGACAATTCCAACCTTCCTTTACTAAAAATCAATTATATCATAGTACCAAACTTGGACGATGTTACCGTCTATTTCCATTAAAAATTAACTCATTTAGGATTTTAAGAATATAATTTATAACCCATGATTATTTTTTTACAATTTCTAGTGATTTTCCCAAGTCAGAACAGGGGATTCCAAACTCATTCTGACTCTGTCTCACAAGAATTCAAATATCTCGAAATGTGAGATTCCTATGCTACAACATTTCCTTTATATGAAACTAGGATCATTAAGCTTTAATTAAATATCTTATTCAGCCTTTAATTTGACTTCCGCAATTTTTGGTGGAGTTTCAAAGTAGGACTACTGCTGCTGTCCAAACTATTTTAGTGCAACAAAATGATAATCAACATAAGATTGCCATAAAAATTATTCACATATGAATCACTCATTCATTTACATTCTTATCACAAGTCCATTTCATTTCACATGTCAAACATATGTTCGTGGGTTTCGAGTACGTACCTGTGCTATCATTTAGCACAACACTCGTCCAAACATGACAACTCATATGCATCATAATAGTATCATATAATATAAATGATGTATCATGGCAAGGACTCATTATTTCTGTTTTCATATCAAACCCGTTGAATTTCTCAGAATCTCGATGGATATCTCATTCACTATCAATTCATACAAGTGATCATTTCAAGTACGCGCTCCCACGAACCTCGTTCCTATAGTGGAATTATCAGTCCAGGCTCAATCCCTCGTAATATAAACTCATAGAATGTTATCGGGATTACCAGTCCAGGTTAAATCCCTTGCAACGACAACTACCCTTATAAGTTCAGATTTGAATTACTAGTCCAAGCTAAATTCAGACCCAAATCGAATCACCCGTCCGGGCTAAATCCATTCCAGCGCACATATTCTTCAGGAGGCTAGATCACTTTACAAGTTCATGTCTGTCAATTCGTATTTTCCTTTCTAAAGAGCACACTCCTGTGAACCTCCTTTCTTATAGTGAGATTACCAGTCTAGGTTAAATCCCCTATAACGACATATGCTCTAATGAGCTCGGATCTAAATTACCAGTCCAGGCTAAATTCAGATCCTAATCGGAGTACCCATCCGGGCTAAATCCGTTTACACATATTCTTTGGGAGGGCTATATAGGGATTGGATCACCCGTCTGGGCTAGATCCTTTTTGTCGTCAATTCCTTTTCAAGAGAATCCATCGAGTATCCTTTTTATTCAACCGGGGTATTTAATCCCCTTTCCATCCATTTATATCCATGTCTCATAATATCATTCATGTTTTCATGGTAACAAGTAACATATAATACATGAAACATTAAGACACATAATACATGGTAGAAATGAAATACTTAAATTTCACATTATATCAAGGCATTAGAGATATCATACAATGTCACATTAATTATGCAGTTACTAATCATTTATCATTATTCTCTTGAATTTCATGCATCATTGTTTCATATCATGTTTTCACATCATGAACTCATTCCATCACCTTCCAATGTATTCACTCATGCCATTCATACAATGACAATAAGGGATTTTTAATTTAAACAAGCATTGGATTATTATTGACACACAAACTTACCTCAATTTCGAGTATGGCTAATTATTTCGAATTAGTCCTTAACCTCGTTCAACCTTGTTCTAAGCACGAATATTATTTTCTTGATCTAACATCACAAATATAGCTCATTTATTACTCACATTATTCAAGTGGGTCCATAAATCATACTTTTACAAATTTACATTTTGACCCCTAAACTTTCACTTATTTACACTTTGGCCCCTAGGCTCGTAAAATGATTTTTATTCAATTTCCTTGCATTTTAAGCCTAGCCAAATCATTTTCATAACTATAGAAACCCCCAATTTCCATGAAATCACCCTTTTATAACAAATTTTATAACTTTTGCAAAACGGTCCTTTTGGACGTTTTCATCGAAAATCACTTAGTAAAATTTGTTCCTCTAATCATAAACATGCATAATCTACCATTAAAACTCAAAATACCAGCATGTCACTCATGGGTAAATTTTTAAACATAAACCCTAGCTCAAAATAATGGTAGAAATAGGTAAATTTCACGGAATGATTCCATTGTATTTTCGGCTGGATGAAGAAGATGGGCATGAATTTTGGCTGATTTTCCCTTTTTATTATTTTAATTACTAAAAGACCAACATGTCCCTAACTTAAAAATATTCTATTTCACCCATTTCATGTATATTCTTTTCCAAAAATAACCAATGGTCTAATTACCATAGAAGGGCCTCCAATATAGAATTTCATATCAATTGGGCACCTCTAGCATGTAGAACTCAACTTTTTCACTTTTTACAATTTAGTCCTTTTAACCAAATTGAGTGCCCAAATGTCAAAATTTTTGAACGATATTTTCACGAAATCATTCCGTGAAATTTTAGACCATAAAAATATAATAAAAATGAATTTTATTAAGTTGAATTTGGGGTCCCGAAACCACTATTCCAATTAGGCCTTATTTCGGGATGTTACAATACAATATGCTACTAAAGTCATTGTGATATGATCTCAGTTTAGTAGTTGAGCCCGAGTCGTTTGATTCCCGATCGTAAATGAAGAAGTAGATTAGACGAGAAGGAGTTAGAATATATTTGTGTACAAAGAAGTAAGATAAGTTCGTGCAAAGTTGGATGTGGATTTGGTTTAAGTCGAAATGGTATGAATAGAATGGAAGAGTTCGGTTTAGGATAATTAAGAAATGGTATTTGGTTTTGGTACGTTTTGGTATTTGGGAATTGGTACGAAATGGTATAGAATTGGTATGAAATGGTATGGTATTTGGTACGAATTGGTAATGGTTCAAAGAGGTCAAGAATGAACCAACACTAAAGAAAAGTGTCGACCCGAAACTTATAGGACCTAAATTAATTGGAAATGGTTAAAAAGGACCTTGACCCGATACTTAGGAAAGTATGAACCAAAGGTATCAAAGGTGAACGTCACACTCGGGTTTAAGGAGTGATAAGTTCGGAAAAGACTCGGAAAGACGCCACTAAAAGCTTAGATAAGTCTTACGGGTCTCGAACGAAATTTGAGAGAAAATGCCTCACAAATTTGGCAGCAATTCGCTAATTAAAATGTCCAAAGTCCTTTTACAAATTGAATTTAACAACTATTTATAGACAAAGACTAGGCTAGCCGAATAGTCATATGAATGCTTAAGAATTAAGCAAATGAATTCCTTTAATGTGCTTAACTAAATTCGGCTGAATGGAGCTCCAATGGCCATCTTCTAGAAAGAGCAATGAACTTAGAAGCTTGGAAAGATGCATGGCAGCAGCTAGGTTCGGTTAATGGACTTAAACAAACTCAATTAATTGGCAACTTTTGTTGAAAAGTGATCAGCAATTAAAGGAGGTAATGAACAGCCACCAAGGTGTGAAAACTCAGCTTTGAAGAGTCATGGCATGTGAACATATAGAACCGAACAGCCAAGATGAATCCAGCAATGTGAAAAGAATTAAAAGTCGGCTGAATGGTCAACTTGGGAGTAGGAAATAATAGCTTCTTTGGCCGAATGGTCACCTAGGATACTTCAAACAGCAGCCAAATTTAATTCCCCAAACATGCATGTGCCGTCCCCTTACATGTATCTTCTTTTAATTCATTCATGCACCAAGGACGTCCAAATGGGATGTACCTATAGCAAAATTCATTCAATAAATCAAATACATTTTTAAACACATTAATTTGGCAGCAAATGACACAAAAATTATGCACATTAAATTTGGCCACCTTAGGACATAATTAAAACATGTAATAAAATTGACACATTAAAACATGCATAAAAAAAACATATTAATGAGCTGTAGAAATTAAGACAAATTAATAACATATAATTATAACTCAATTATCATGCATAATTAAATTTGTCCAGATTTTAAACCAAATAAATAATGAATATTAATTGAGCTGTAATAAACTAATTAAATGACTCAAATAATTATTTCAGCTACTATAATAAGGTCTTAATGAAATTGAGCTAGTTCGAGCTCATTGAGCTTGAAAGGAGCTGGAAACGAGCTAAATGAAGCTTCACAAAATAAGATTGAGCTACGTCCAGCTTGCAAACACGACGAGCCTCGCTTGTAGGCTGAAACAATAGCCGTTCCCGAGGGCGGGTCGTATCACATTGTTCAAAAGAAAAAGGTACCTCTTACTTCTAAGTCCATCAGTGATTTGTTTAATATACTTGATGTTGAAGAAGATGAATACTACCCTATGATGAACAACATCAATTGGGATTTTCTTCAAAAAGTGCTTGATGTTGTGACAAATCTGGGATTCCAATGGTTTATAAGAAAGTATGGGAACCATCCTTGTCGAAGGGAATACTTAAAACTAGTAGCAAAGATATGGTTTTATTTCGTTCGCTATAGTTTTATTCCTATCTCACATAGTTCCACCATCTCGATGGAACGGATGCTTTTGTTATATGCTAACTTGATAGAAAAGTCCATTAATGTTGGGAAAATTATCCTCAAGGAGATTCATGATTGTGCTAAAAAACAGGCAGAAGTGCTTATTTCCCATCATTAATCACTTCACTTTGCTTAAGGGCCCGTGTTAAAACACAAGCAAATCTAAAGGGGCGATATGTTCAAGGATGCATTACAAATTATGATCTTGAAAGATTAGTAGAGAGGGTGCATGAGCTGAATCAAGGTGAGCAAGAAGAGCCAACTAAGCCAAATATTGAGGAGTCAACAGATGGAACTGAGACTGAAGCTAATTCAATTACAGACACTGAAGAGGAATAATCTGATAAAGAATCTAACAATCCTAAACCAATTGAGGGATCTGAAAACCTTGAACCAAGGATTAAGCCAGAAGAAGAATCAGTCAGGATAAGTGTTGAACCTAAATATACAACTCTCATGCCGACTTCTGCAAGTACTTCAAGGAAATCGGAGTTGTCAATTTTGATGGATATGTGCAAGTTCATGCACAATCAACAACAAACTTACTGGAAATATGCAAAAATTAGAGATGACTCAATTTGAAATTCTTTTAAGAATATCTCTAATACTTTTGTTCCTGAGTTCCCAGATTCTATCTTTGAGACATGGATGGAAGATATTGACGATGCAAGCGGAGATGGAGCTGAAAAAGACAAGGGGAATGAGTCAAGAAAATAAAAGGGGAGGCTCTTGTCTTATTATTTATTTATTTTTAGGTCCTTAGGAATTTATTTCTTTCATAATTAGGATTTAATTTTTGCAGAATAAAACATAGCAAGTATGAATAAATTTAACACTTCTTAAAAAAGAAAAAGACTAAGTGATGTGGTAATGGGAATGAACATGTCTAGAATTGGGTTATTAGGAAAGACTTGGTATTTAAGCAGTCTTAATGACTCACCTCTCTTTGTTTACAACCTTACCTGGTGTTCAGTTTTCATTCATTACTTTGTTTTTGCAATGAGAACATTGCTTCTTTTTAAAGGGGGTAAAGCAAATAAATTGCACAAACTTTTAATTTTATTTTTCAAGTATGTTTCAATCATTTCTTTCATAAGTATGTTTTAATAAATGAATGTTTAGAGCTATTTTCTGTTAATAAGATAGTTTGTATGCAAGTATGAATGATGATTTTATCTGAGTAAAAGTATGTTATCATGAAGAATGGAATGCTTGTATGATCTTAGCCCCATAATATTTTCCATGAAAACTTAGTCTCTTTTGAGATTAGACATGCATAAAGGTTTATATCTTTAGAATTAGCTTAGTAACTTTCTTGAGGCGAAATCCTAGGGGACATAAAAGTCTAAAATGATATAGGCACTATTTCTTTGGATTGTTTGAGCCTTTTCAAGCCAACCCTATAAATTTGACACTTGAAACTGAAATTTTGAGCTTAAAAGCTTGTTTATTGCAATGAACCTACATTATAAGCCACATTACCATCTTTTTAAGTTATCCTAATTTTGTGCACCTATCTTAACTAAAGTTGTCTTGGTAATCAACATTTGAGGAAGTTTTCATAAAGATGTATGTGCTCATGCTTATAGAAAAAAAAAAACAATGAAGAAAAGTTTGCTCAGTCTCCAAAAAGGAAAAATGTATGAGCTTGAGTTCAAAAAAAGTTTGGGAGTGTTCTAAAGGTTCACTTAAAGAAAAAGGTTGTATTACGAGAAAACCAAGACAAAGTTAAAGGTTAAGATTTATAAAACTGAAATGTCCCATCTCTTAAAATCCCTACCTTTAACCGAGCCCCATTACAACCTTATAAAAGACCTATTGATTTGATGATTATGTCACCTACATTAGTGGAGAGGAAGTCCTAAGTTCAACATATGAAGATCATAAATAAGCCTTGTGATTGTTTGCTTGATTGAAAGGAAATTATGTTGAATGAAGAATGTTATCTATGATTGTGACATACACGCAAACTATGATTCATGTTGGCATATTTTGAAGCTTAGTATAATATTAAGGAATGTTTGCATATGAATTACTTGTTAATAAAGAAGATTGATGAGCATGAAGTTATTAATGCATGATTATGAAACAAAGATTGGTGCTACTAACACAATTACCTATTTTGCCTTAGCAAGACCTTTTGCTGTGCAAGAACATTACTCAGGACGAGCAATGATTTAAGTTTGGAGGTGTGTAAACGAAAAAATATATAAGATTTTTCCTATGTAATTTATCACCTTTTTACTTAAAATTTTTGTTAAAACTAAGTAGTTATTTAATAAATTAATGAAATATGTGAAAATGTGAAATTAGGACATAGAAATTATTGAAATGTGATTTTATGCTTTATTATATAGTTTTCATGCAATAAATGGCTTATTTTATATTAATTTCAATATATTATATTTTTTAAGACATAAAGTGAGCTATGCATGATTAAATTAAATAATAAAATATAAAATTATATTTAATAATTTATTTTAAAATATTTGATTAATAATTTGGGTTTTAAATTAATTAATTAAATTGAATAAATTTTATTCTTTGGTCCTCTAACTTGTTGATTTATTCTGGACATGTCTGATAGCTTTGCTGGATTACAAAACCATCCAAATTGGGGACCAAGTCAACCCAAAATTCGCTGCACATGGCTGTCCATAAACCACTTTTTGGTTTACTTGCACAAGGTCCTTGAAGAGTTGAAGAAATTAGAGACTTACATAAAGATTTTTACTTGACCGAGTCTTAGTCCTGAGTTGTTGTGGCACTCAAATTGAGCAAAAATCAAGCAAAAGTCAACTAAACTCCCTTAATTTATGGCCGACCATGTAACAACCTGGTTTAGACCCTAGTCAGAATAGTGGTTTTGGGACCACAAATCCGAGTCAGAAAAATATTTTAATATTATTTTTTGTGTTTTCAATATGTGAATTAATATGTGTGAAAATTTCATGTGAAAATTTGATCATTTGTGTGCTCAATTTAATAAAAGGACTAAATCGTAAAAATGCAAAAGTTGTGTGACACTTGATTAAGTGCCAAATTACTATGTCTTTATATATGTGGGTCCTTATGATGAAATTATACCATTAAATTAATGCATGGACATTTATGGACATCCATTATAAGTTTTTAAGGTTTATTCATTAATGTTATAATAGTAATTTGGTTATTATGGTTTATTAAACAAAAAAAATGAAATTAAACCCCATTATCATCATCCATGATCGAATATTAAGAGAAAAAGAAGAAGAAAAGTTTGTTTTAGGGTTCGAATAAGTTCAAGCTTGATTAAGGTATGAGTTTTGTTCAGTTTTTGATAATTTCTATGTTTTTGTGATCGTTGCTTTGTATTCTATCAAACCCATGTCTCAATTTCTGAATTTGATGATGATTTCATGAGATGTCATTAATGAATATGTGAGCTTTGTGTTGATAGTTCGCGAAAAATGAAAGCTTGATTATAGATAAATATGTTTTATATTTGAATTTTTGATGAATTTGAGTAATTTGGGCTAAATTATGAAAATGAGAAATTGAGGGGTTGAAATGTGAAATAAATGAAATATATGGCCTAATATGAGCTAGGGTAAAACTTGGCCAAGCATATGCATAAAGAAATTTTGAGTATTTTGTGATTTTATGAATTAGGGACTAAAGTGTTAAAATGTGAAAATATAAGGGCTAATTTGTAAAATGCCCTAAATATATGTTTTTGGATTGAATTGAATGATTTAGTGAATAAAAGAGTTAAATTTGAATTTGTATAGATCAAGAACCAAAGAAAACGAAATTAGATCGGGGAAAATTGAAAGTTGTTGAATAGCCGTTCGTTTCCATTCATTTTCATACGAGGTAAGTCGATATACAAATAAATGTGTTTGTGTTGATTAATTTATGCTTATATGTGTTTGAATTGTGATGGATGAATATAGAAGATGAATATGTGAAATCCGAGAAAGTTTCGATAATGCGAGCCCTGTACGAACCATAGGAATAGTTAGGATACATATGCCATGACATAGGATTTCCGTATTTGATTTCGTGTAAGACCACGTCTGGGATGTTGGCATCGATTTGAGATTTACGTGTAAGACCCTATCTGGAACAGTGGCATCAATATTTGATTACATGTAAGACCACATCGGGGACATTGGCATTGTACGAGCTTTCTAACTTATCCGAGTATCCTTAATGATTTCGAACAGTTCAACGGGCATTCTGAGAAACAAATAACTAAGTGAATGTGAATCCGATTAAGGTATTTTGGAATGTATATCATGATTGAGAATGAAAATTAAGTGTATGAGCAAGTGATGAATTGTGATATAAGTATGAGAAATTATGCTATATGTATAATGAATTGGGAATATGGTAATGTATACGAACTATATGATTTATAATAGTATTTGGCTATGGAATATATGTAATTTATGATGTTTATGTGCTCAAACTGATAAGTTTATTTGTACATGGCTTACTAAGCTTTTGAAAGCTTACTTTGTGTGTGTTTGCATTGTGTTTTAGATATCAAAGCTACTGGAAGCTCGGGGATCATCAAGGATCATCACCACTCTATCGAACTCTATTTTGGTACCTTTTGAAAATGCATATATCTAAGTATGGCATGTATAGGCTAGAGAACTTTGAATGTGTTTTGAGTTGTGTATATCTAACCATGTGATATGGCTTGGTTATGGATGTGATTATGAATGAATTTTGGTATATGCTTTGTGTACAAAAATGGTATGTTTTGATGTGTTCATGAATGGCCAAAGATGATTGGTCAATTTGGTAAGATTTTGGTATGTGTCCATTTGAGGAATTGGCAAGATTATGGCATGAGATTGAATGTATTAAATTGAGGTTTGGAACATATGTTTTGGTATGATTTTGGATAATGATTTGGTATGGATATAAGCATGAAATTGGTTATTAATGATATGGCATGAATGGTGTATGTTTTGGTTATGTATTGGTTGGAATTTGGTATGAAATGTGATTGGTTTTATGATTGTAGGGATGACCCAAAATGGGTGGCAATTTGGCTTTTCAAATGGCCTATTTTTGTCCACACGAGTATAGACACGGGCGTGTGTCTCAGCTGTGTGCGACATACGGTCATGTTGCACGGTCTTATGTCCCCTGAGGTACCCTACAATTTAAAGCCAGTATACCCTATAGTTTTGACATGGCCTAGACACACGGGTATGTCTAGTGGCCGTGTATGGCACACAGCCTTAAGACATGGGCGTGTCTTGTGGCCGTGTGGATAAGTCAGTATGTATTCCCTGTTTCACCATGGCCTAGACACACGGGTAATGTTTCGATATGTCTGGTAATGTCTCTAAACCCTAGTCCGGCGATGGATATAGGTTAGGGATATAAAATTTGGTTGGTATCAGAACTACGGCTTAGTCGATTCTAGGACTAACGTAGCGTATGCGAGTCTAGCTACATGCCAGATATACAAACTGCGATAGTGTGATGAATCCTGACAATGAAAATGTGTTTTTATATAGCAAATGGATCCCGTACGAGCCGTAACTAACGATTTTGAAAGTAATACGCCTGCTCCCGCTCAAGGGACAGCGATATCTGATTCTCGACCCGCGACTAGTAGCCACGAGGGAGAGGCTAAGCAAGCCTTTTATCAAAAGATGAACGATTGATTTACTCAGTATATAAGAACCAATCCGGCTGTGCCACAACCTTCACCCTCACTAAATCCTCCACAAGTTCTTGTCATGCCACAGCTAATCTGATTCAGTTGAATAAGCCACCTATTGAAAAGATTAGAAAATATGGGGCCAAAGAGTTCCGTGCTACTACTAATGATGATGCTGAGACAGCTGAATTCTTGTTAGAGAATATGATACGAGTGTCTGATGAAATGTCATTAACTCAGGATGAATGTCTTAAATGTGCCATTTCACTCCTGGGTGATACGACGTATCATTGGTGGAAGACGCTAATATCAGTGGTTCCAAGAGTACGAGTCACCTGGGATTTCTTTGAAGCTAAATTTTGAAAGAAATACATCAATCAGAGATTTATAGCTAAAAAACATAAAGAGTTTCTTGAGCTAAAACAGGGCTGTATGTCTATTACAGAATACGAGTGAGAATTCATGAGATTAAGCCAGCATGCACGAGAATATGTCTCGACTGAAGCAATTATGTGCAAGAGATTCGAAGATGGCTTGAATAAAGACATCAAGTTGTTAGTCGGGATTCTGAAAGTAAAAGAATTTGTAGTACTTATTGAACGAGCATGTAAAGTTGAAGTGCTTGGGAAAGAGAAAACAAAAGCCAACTCAGAAGATAGAGATACGAGAAAGAGATTATCAAGTAAATCATTTCAATCTGCATCAAAAAAATTTCGAGATGATTTTAGCCGTTCAAAGGCTAATGTGAGACATTCGAGTAGAGATCGTACTAGATCGCATTCGAGTTTCAAAGCTCCAGCTACTTCTATTGCAAGTGTTGGAAATGTCTGATCCGATCGACCTGAGTGTAGACACTGTGGTAAAAGACTCCGGGAAGTTGTAGATTAAATGACAGAGCTTACTTTAGATGTGGATCCTTAGATCACTTTATCCATGAATGTCATAAGATTGTAGAGCAAGAGATTGTGCAAATTTTGAGGCCGAGTGGTAATACAGCTCGAGGTAGACCACCTAGAAATACGAGTAATGTGAGTGGCAGTTAGAGGAGAACTAAAGATATGACAGTTAGATCTGAGGCTCGTGCACCTACCAGAGCCTACGCTATCTAAGCTCGTGAAGAAGCTTCGTCTCCAAATGTGATTATGGGTACATTTACTCTTTACGATACTTTTGTGATTGCATTGATAGATCCTGGATCAACTCATTCTTATATATGCATGAGCTTAGTGAACAATAAAACTTTTCCTGTAGATTCTACTGAATCTGTAATTAGAGTATCGAAACCCTTAGGCCGCTGTGTTTTGGTTGACAAAGTATGCAAGAACTGTCCATTGATGATTTGAGATAATTGCTTTTCGGCTGATCTGATGCTATTACCTTTTGATGAATTTGATATAATTCTGGGTATGGATTGGTTGACACTGCATGAAGCGATAGTAAACTGCAAACGAAAGACTAATGATTTGCGATGTCAGAATGATGAGACTATTCGGATTGAGTCTAATGATCTGAATGGTTTACCGACAGTAATTTTTTTTATATTAGCTCAGAAATATGTGAGAAAAGGTTTTGAAGTCTATTTTGCTTATGTGATTGATTCAAAAGTGACAGAAAAGAAAATTGAATTAGTGCTTGTTGTCTGTGAATTCCCTGATGTGTTTCCTGAATAACTTCCGGGATTACCTTCCATTCAATAAGTTGAGTTTGGCATTGAATTAAAGCCAGGAACTACTCCGATTTGGATAGCTCCATATAGAATGGCTCTGACAGAATTGAAAGAATTAAAGTCTTAGTTACAAGAGCTGACTGATAGAGGATTTGCAAGATCGAGTTTCTTACCCTGTGGTGCTCCTATTCTGTTTGTGAAAAAGAAAGATTGTAATAGCCTGGTTTAGACCCTAGTCGAAATACTATTTTCAGGACCACAAATCTGAGTTAGAAAGTATTTTAATATTATTTTCCATGCTCATTATATGTGAACTGATATGTGTGAATTTTCGCGATTTAATTTTATAGTTTGTGAGTTTAATTTGCAAAAATTACTTAATCGCGCAGAATGCAAAAGTTGCATGTTACTTTGCTAAAGATGTTAAATTGATTTTGGCTTTTAAAGTAAGGGTCCTTGCAAGGCAATTATACCCTTTGAATGGTGAGTGGACATTAATGCACATCTATTTTATGTTTATTATAAGTTTTAATAAAGGCTATTTTAGTAAATGGATTAATAAGGGTTATATTAATAAAAAAAATTAAATTTTAAGTGTTCATCTTTCTGCTTACCAAAATTACAAAGAAAAAGAAGAGAAAATAAGATTCTAGGGTTCGGCACTCACATTGGCTAATTAAGGTATGTAATTTGATCGATTTTTGATAATTTCTACGGTTTTGAGATTATTGCTTCGTGTTTTATAAAGCCTATGCTTGTAACGCCAAAAAATGTGTAACACCCCAAACCCGGCCTGGAAGTTTGGCTCAAATCTGGCGTGTCACATTGAAGTGTTTTTTGGAAACCATGTTTCCATTAAAAACCCTTCTTAGTAATTAAAACCTTGTACCCTTTTTAAACCTTGTTAGAAAACCTCAGCTGAATATCATTCTTAACAACTTTGTAAAAAAAAATCTTGGCAGTTGCGGACACGTAATTTAAAAACAATTGCAGTTACGTGCTGTTTTGAACAACAGTAGTTGCTTTGGAAAACCGTGTTCTAATACTAGCAATTATAAGAACAATAAAATTCCAAATTTGAAATCCAGAAAATTACAACGGCTTTACTACAACCCACATAAAAACATTTAAAAGCAATAATCAAAACTATAACATAAATAGTGTGTGTGGCTTCCTCCGAGCCCCTCGTAGCCCCAATCCGTCTAAGGCTGGAAATTACCTGAAAGGTTAATAAACGGGGTGAGTTTACGAAAACTCAATGTGAAATCCCCTACTACAAAAAGGAACAGTCAGTCATATAAAAGAATTAAACGTCTGGCCCCAGCCTTACTTACAGTTTCAGTACCAATTGGGCCTTAGCCCATTATAACAGACAGTACCAGATGGGCTTTAACCCATTACAGAATAAGAAACATTATCAGAACTAGAATCAGAATCAGAATCAGAATCAGAATTAGGTGACAGAATCAGAATCAGAATCAGTATCAGGTAACAGAATCAAAATCAGAATCAATATCAGGTAACAGAATCAAAATCAGAATGTGAATGCAATCCCAACCCAGCCTATAACCAACCGCTACACTCCACCCATACCAGCCCTACACTCCATGTGGGGAATAGCTCAACCCACCCAGCCCTACACTCCACAGTTGCAGCATTGCTGCTCAGATATCAGTAAGTTGAGGCAAAGCCTCCAGTACGTGGAGAAGCCACTTTCAGTACTTCCTCCATCAGTATAACCCATAACCCATGCAACAAATATAAATGTCATGGCATACAACATACAGAATCAGAATATCTACCCATATTTGAATCAAACAGTCACAGTCAAGTCATTCATATCACCAACATATATTCACAATCAAATTCGTCAACCACACAGTCCAAGTCAGTCATTTGCCCACAAGGGCAAAACAGTCATTTAACACCCTAGGGGCAAAATGGTAATTTTACCCCACAAGGTATCTCGATAATTCTACCCTATAGGGGTATTTCAGTAATTCTACCCTACAGGGGTATTTCGGTATTTCTACCCTATAAGGGTATTTCGGTAATTCTACCCTACAGGGGTATTTCAATAATTCTACCCTACAGGGGTATTCTAGTAATTCTACCCTACAGGGGTATTCCGGTAATTCTACCCTACAGGGGTATTTCGGTAATTCTACCCTACAGGGGTATTGCGATAATTCTACCCCATAGGTGTATTGCGATAATTCTACCCTACAGGGGTATTCCGGTAATTCTACCCTACAGGGGTATTTCGATAATTCTACCCTACAAGGGTATTGCGATAATTCTACCCTACAGGGGTATTCCGGTAATTCTACCCTACAGGGGTATTCTGGTAATTCTACCCTACAGGGGTATTCCGGTAATTCTACCCTACAGGGGTATTCCGGTAATTCTACCCTACAGGGGTATTCTGGTAATTCTACCCTATAGGGGTATTTCAGTAATTCTACCCTATAAGGGTATTGCGATAATTCTACCCTACATGGGTATTTCGGTAATTCTACCCTACAGGGGTATTCCGGTAATTCTACAAATCAAGGAAATTTGGGTAATTTTATAAATCGGGGGAACTTTGGTAATTTTACAAGTCGAGGGTATTTCAGTAATTTGGTAAACTAAATTATTCTAAACAGGGATAACAATACGAATGGGCCTAAAGCCTATTCTCGGCCCAAATGGGCCCACACGCTCGTGTGGCCCTTTTAGCCCAAATCTAGCCATAGATATGAGATTCACCTAGCCTAGTCCAATATTTACTACACAATCAAACAACTTATCCAATTGGGCCATGTGGGCTTCAGCCCATCGTGGCCCGAAGTAGCCATCTTACAGCTAGAGTAGTGAGAAATACACACCTGATAGGAGACTGGAGTTAATCCGCGCTCCGAGCACTCTTAGCCGACGCCCAACCCAAACGAGCACGCCATACAGCGAAAGGGATCAGCCAAGAAAGGTACCTTTACTCTCCTCATGGTTCTCTATTTTAAAGCCAGCTTCGCATCCACTCTTATGTTAGCTTCCCGATGTGGGATCCCTCCATCATTAGAGTTTAAATTCAACACCAACTCTTGCCACCCCTTGTTAGCAAAATAAATGCTCTTTGCTTGCCATGAGTCTCGAACCCTGGACCTCCTTGCCACCTCTATAACGCAACCTTCCTACCTCTTATGTGGCGCTACTTTGCCACTAGACCACAAGGCTTTTTGTGTCACAATTTCTCCAACAATATTCTTAAGGCCTACCT
Source organism: Gossypium hirsutum (assembly GCF_007990345.1). Taxonomy (NCBI): domain Eukaryota; kingdom Viridiplantae; phylum Streptophyta; class Magnoliopsida; order Malvales; family Malvaceae; genus Gossypium; species Gossypium hirsutum. The sequence goes on from NC_053432.1 coordinate 19,170,410, forward strand.
ACTACACTCAGGGTTTGATTCACCTTAAACCAAATTTTTTGCTAGAGTCCAGGTTCTCCAACACTTCTCAACACACTTAACCAGTAAAACAAGCTTTCATTAGCGAAATTTACATGCACAACAAAATATTATAAGCTGCCTTCAACCGCTCCAATGCTCAAGGCCCAAAACTTCTAGGCCCAAATTCAGGGTGTTACAACTCTACCTCCCTTAAAGAAATTTCGTCCCCGAAATTTCCGTCTAATAGGGTAGTCGTGTAACATCTACCCCACTACGCTACCGCTGTGCACTCTAATCCTACTATCACTATCACACTTCAACTAGAACTTGAAACATCTCATACATACAACACTTATTCACAGAAGCAGCCACATATTTATCACACATATATACAATTTCTATATCCAAACATCACATCCACATAAAATAAATACCAAATTTAAATTCAGACCAATATCTAAAGAATTCACAGTATTTCAATTTCTAAACAGACAAAAGTATTTAGAAGACTTACGGATTCGGCGTCGGAGACTCGGTGTGCCACACTTTTTAAGAAAAATACTTCAAACTGAGCACGTGGTTGAAAATAATTTTTTGAACTTCAACCTTTGAAAACCCAATCCACAACCGAGTTGTTGCAACTAGGCTCTGATACCACTAAATGTAACACCCCAAACCCGGCCTGGAAGTTTGGCTCGAATCTGGCGTGTCACATTGAAGTGTTTTTCGGAAACCATGTTTCTATTAAAAACCCTTCTTAGTAATTAAAAACTTGTACCCTTTTTAAACCTTGTTAGAAAACCTCAGCTGAATATCATTCTTAACAACTTTGTAAAAAAAATCCTGGCAGTTGCGGACACTTAATTTAAAAACAATTGCGGTTATGTGCTGTTTTGAACAACAGTAGTTGCTTTAGAAAACGTGTTCTAATACTAGCAATTATAAGAACAATAAAATTCCAAATTTGAAATCCAGAAAATTACAACGGCTTTACTACAACCCACATAAAAATATTTAAAAGCAATAATCAAAACTATAACATAAATAGTGTGTGTGGCTTCCTCCGAGCCCCTCGTAGCCCCAATCCGTCTAAGGCTGGAAATTACCTGAAAGGTTAATAAACGGGGTGAGTTTACGAAAACTCAATGTGAAATCCCCTACTACAAAAAGGAACAGTCAGTCATATAAAAGAATTAAACGTCTGGCCCCAGCCTTACTTACAGTTTCAGTACCAATTGGGCTTTAGCCCATTATAACAGACAGTACCAGATGGGCTTTAACCCATTACAGAATAAGAAACATTATCAGAACTAGAATCAGAATCAGAATCAGAATCAGAATTAGGTGACAGAATCAAAATCAGAATCAGTATCAGGTAACAGAATCAAAATCAGAATGTGAATGCAATCCCAACCCAGCCTATAACCAACCGCTACACTCCACCCGTACCAGCCCTACACTCCATGTGGGGAATAGCTCAACCCACCCAGCCCTACACTCCACAGTTGCAGCATTGCTGCTCAGATATCAGTAAGTTGAGGGAAAGCCTCCAGTACGTGGAGAAGCCACTTTCAGTACTTCCTCCATCAGTATAACCCATAACCCATGCAACAGATATAAATGTCATGGCATACAACATACAGAATCAGAATATCTACCCATATTTGAATCAAACAGTCACAGTCAAGTCATTCATATCACCAACATATATTCACAATCAAATTCGTCAACCACACAGTCCAAGTCAGTCACTTGCCCACAAGGGCAAAACAGTCATTTAACACCCTAGAGGCAAAATGGTAATTTTACCCCACAAGGTATCTCGGTAATTCTACCCTATAGGGGTATTTCAGTAATTCTACCCTATAGGGGTATTTCGGTATCTCTACCCTACAAGGGTATGTCGGTAATTCTACCCTACAGGGGTATTTCAATAATTCTACCCTACAGGGGTATTCAAGTAATTCTACCCTACAGGGGTATTTTTGTAATTCTACCCTATAGGGGTATTTCGGTAATTCTACCCTACAGGGGTATTGCGATAATTCTACCCTACAGGGGTATTTCGGTAATTCTACCCTACAGGGGTATTCCGGTAATTCTACCCTACAAGGGTATTCCGGTAATTCTACCCTACAGGGGTATTGCGATAATTCTACCCTACAGGGGTATTTCGGTAATTTATTTCAGTAATTCTACCCTACAGGGGTATTCCGGTAATTCTACCCTACAGGGGTATTGCGATAATTCTACCCTACAGGGGTATTTCAGTAATTCTACCCTACCGGGGTATTCCGGTAATTCTACCCTATAGGGGTATTTCGGTAAATCTACCCTATAGGGGTATTGCGATAATTCTACCCTACAGGGGTATTTCGATAATTCTACCCTACAGGGGTATTCCGGTAATTCTACCCTACAGGGGTATTTCGATAATTCTACCCTACAGGGGTATTGCGATAATTCTACCCTACAGGGGTATTTCGGTAATTTATTTCTGTAATTCTACCCTACAGGGGTATTCCGGTAATTCTACCCTACAGGGGTATTGCGATAATTCTACCCTACAGGGGTATTTCAGTAATTCTACCCTACCGGGGTATTCCGGTAATTCTACCCTATAGGGGTATTTCGGTAAATCTACCCTATAGGGGTATTGCGATAATTCTATCCTACAGGGGTATTGCGATAATTCTACCCTACAGGGGTATTTCGGTAATTCTACCCTATAGGGGTATTCCGGTAATTCTACCCTACAGGGGTATTTCGGTAATTCTACCCTACAGGGGTATTGCGATAATTCTACCCTACAGGGGTATTTCGGTAATTTATTTCAGTAATTCTACCCTACAAGGGTATTCCGGTAATTCTACCCTACAGGGGTATTGCGATAATTCTACCCTACAGGGGTATTTCAGTAATTCTACCCTACCGGGGTATTCCGGTAATTCTACCCTATAGGGGTATTTCGGTAAATCTACCCTATAGGGGTATTGCGATAATTCTACCCTACAGGGGTATTTCGATAATTCTACCCTACAGGGGTATTCCGGTAATTCTACAAATCGAGGAAATTTGGGTAATTTTATAAATCGGGGGTACTTTGGTAATTTTACAAGTCGAGGGTATTTCAGTAATTTGGTAAACTAAAGTATTCTAAACAGGGTAACAATACGAATGGGCCTAAAATCTATTCTCGGCCCAAATAGGCCCACACGCTCGTGTGGCCCTTTTAGCCCGAATCTAGCCATAGATATGAGATTCACCTAGCCTAGTCCAATATGTACTACACAATCAAACAACTTATCCAATTGGGCCCGTAGGCCAATTGGGCCCACATGGCCCCTTTCAGCCCATCGCGGCCCGAAGTAGCCACCTTACAGCTAGAGTAGTGAGAAATACACACCTGATAGGAGACTGGAGTTAATCCGCGCTCCGAGCACTCTTAGCCGACGCCCAACCCAAACAGCACGCCATACAGCGAAAGGGATCAGCCAAGAAAGGTACCTTTACTCTCCTCATGGTTCTCTATATTTAAAGCTAGCTTCGCATCCACTCTTATGTTAGCTTCCCGATGTGGGATCCCTCCATCATCAGAGTTTAAATTCAACACTAACTCTTGCCACCCCTTGTTAGCAAAATAAATGCTCTTTACTTGCCATGAGTCTCGAACCTTGGACCTCCTTGCCACCTCTATAACGCAACCTTCCTGCCTCTTATGTGGCGCTACTTTGCCACTAGACCACAAGGCTTTTTGTGTCACAATTTCTCCAACAATATTCTTAAGGCCTACCTACTACACCCAGGGTTTGATTCACCTTAAACCAAATTTTTTGCTAGAGTCCAGGTTTAAACCCAGGACTTCTCCAACACTTCTCAACACACTTAACCACTAAAACAAGCCTTCATTAGCGAAATTTACATGCACAACAAAATATTATAAGCTGCCTTCAACCGCTCCAATGCTCAAGGCCCAAAACTTCTAGGCCCAAATTCAGGGTGTTACAAAATGTAAATCTAGTAATTACGCATGTTATGACACAAGCTGCATGGTTGCTTTCATGGCTAGATGTGTTTTGGGTGTGGTTGAGAGTATTAGAGTAGCCTGGGATCAAGTCTTGGCTTTAGCAAAATTTTTGCTTTTTCCTTTGAAAGAATCTGGACATTAGCATGTAGACCTTATAAATAATTGTAGTTGAAATGTGACACAAATGAGCTTGTGGCCTTGTGGTAAGTGGTGTGTGGTAGTTGCTAGAGGTTGAGGTTCAAGTCATGGCAATGTAGTAGAGTATTTATTTTTCTACTGTTGTCGTGTAAGAAGCAAATGTTGTTTGAGACTCTGTTGAGTGGATTTTGACTTGGTCAAGGAATGCTATGTGGAGGAAATCAAGAAGAGGATTGGGGAGAAAATCAAGGAGAGGATTATGGGGAGATTTTAGGAGGAAAAAGGGGAGTTTGAAGGTGTGTAGGTTTGTGCCGAATTTGCTTAGGGAAACTCAAGATTTTGGCTTTGGGAGGGGTGTGTTTCATTTCGGCAATCAAGAGAATTTTGAGAGTTTTTCGGGTTTTGTTTTGTTCTTGTTTTCTATCTATTTTTATTGCTTTTTGTGTTGCTTTGGGTCCCTTCTTGGTCAATAAGTGTTAGCAGACTTCTTGTGTGATTTTACATTTTTAATTAGAACTGAGGTTACCATTTGGTATTTTCTTTTCTTTTCTTCTCCTTCTCTGAACCTTAGCCGTACACTTCTTCCCTCCTCATCTCCATATCACCAGTTGTCTTCAACCGTTCCTTGTTGTTGTGCTAAGAACTGAACATTTACCACTTACCCTCATCCTTTTGTTCCAATTCTTCAGTGTTTGGGCATTCTTCTTGACAAAGTGGTAAGGGTTCATGAGTTTCTCTTATTTTTTTCATTACTACAATGATCCTCTTTCTATACCTTCTCTTCCTTCTGTTGCGCTTATATCTAATATCTTATTACACTACCATTTTCTGGAAGGTGCTAGTGTTCTTGTTTGCTCCTGTGACTGGCCACGTTCGGCCTTGGTAGGGGTAAGCCGAATACTCTTCCTCTGAGTATGGGCATTAAGTTTTGGTAAGCGATTGACCAACTAAGTTCAATTTGTTCTCTTACTTGTTGCGGGTCTTAAGTCTTATTGTTTATCTTCTCCTTTGGGTAACCAATCCTGTTTAATAAGTTTCATTGCTAAAACAGATAATCGGTAAGGACGTGGGACCGATTCCTAATCAGCGATCTAAGGGCAAGAAGCTTCTTTTCGTTCGTTCAAGGTGAGTAGTGAGTGATGATTTGGATTTGAGTATTAAGAACTTTAACGATTGGGAAACTGACGGTGAATCTTGAATGAATGTAGGCTTTGGCGTGGTGGGCAGTTCACTCATTTTCGCAATCAGGTGTGTAATCACACCCCCTTTTCAACTGTCAAATGAAAAATGCTAAAATGTTAAAAATACGATGTTTAAGGCAACACAAGCATGCAATCTCTCATGAGGTAAGCTGAGCCACCACACATGGGTGTTAGATGGTTGAGGCCGCTATGAGGATTCTCATGGGTTTGGACCGTTCTGGGCCACGATGGGTCAAAATGGGCCGTGTGGGCCGATGGGCTTGTGGGCTCAACACAGATGAATTCCTCAATATATGGTAATTACTGGACTGGGCTGTGTAGTTCGCATGGCGGTGGTAATTTTTGGGCTTGATGGGCCACACAGGCGTGTGGGCTTACTTGGGCGCGTAATGGGCCTTCGGCCCATTTACACCGCTAGGATCGCTAGGGTTACATGAGTTTCTTGAGGTGACTGTAAACCTGCTGGTGGGTCGACAAGAGTACCTAGCCCCCAAAGTAGGTAAAATGACCAAAATACCCCTAAAGGGTAAAATGACTATTTTATCCCTCGAGGGTAAAAGACTGATTTGTGTTATGATATGACTATTCTTTCCGAGCATGACATTCTGCGTACATGTATGATTTATGACATGACATATTGCCTGGGGTTGGGTTTCTGTTAAGAGGAAGTGTACTGTTACTGATGGCCACATATACTGATACTGGCAGCTTTGCTGTGTTACTGTTACTGGTAGCTCTACTACGATATTATTACTAGCAGCTTTGTTGTGATATTGGTGTGTTGGCCGGGTGGGTCGACTTTATCCCTACATGATGTGTTGGTAGTACGGTGTGGTGTGTTGTCTGGATTGGGATGGGTTGCATTAATGTACTGTTTTATTACTGTATTGGATAAGGCCCACTCTGAACTATTTCTTAGTAGGGCTTAAGCCCAAACTGTTACTGCATGTTGTATATTGATCAACTGATAGGGGATTGCACATTGAGTTTTCGTAAACTCACTCTTTCTCTTCGACTGTGCAGGTAATACCCAGCTATAGGTGGTTTGGTGCTATGAGGGACTCGGAGGTGGCCTGACGACTACAATTATTTTACATTTGGTTTTATTCCTACTTTAAGTGTCGTTTTGGGTTTATGTTTTTGTAATAAGGCCATTTATGGGTTATAATTTTTAATTGGGCTTTTATATATATTCACTTAAAAATTGCTAGTTTTGAGAAGTCGTGTTTACAAAATAGTAATTGTTTTTCAAAACCACGAGTTTCAACTTCAAGGATTAAAAGCTTTCGCAAATCTTACACAGTTTAGCATATCAAAGGCAATTAAACTGGTAAAATGTTTTGACACGATGATTTGGAAAAAGCAAAGAACTTAACTCACTAAAGTTTTCGTAAGGACACTTCGATGTAAAAAGCCAGATTCGGCCATTACGTCCAGGCCAGGTTCGGGGTGTCACATTTAGTGGTATCCAAGCTAGGTTGCAAAACTCGGCTATGGAATGGGTTTTCAAAATGTTTGAAATTTTTAGAAAACTGTTCTTGAGATATTTTGGAGGATTCACAGGTATGTGGCACACCGAGTCTCCGGCGCCAAATCAGTAAGTTTCTCAATAATTGATGATTGATCAGGCTGAAATACAATACTGAGATTACTTTAGACATGATACTGTACTGTGATACTCTAGTTGGAGTAAACTAAAACTGTAGGAAACTGTAGTGAGACCTCGATCTGTGAAAACAAACTCTGATTGCTGTTTTTCATAAGACATCTGTTAATGATTACTGGAATTACTAACTGATACATAAAACTTCTAAATCAGATAATATGCGAATCGATATGAGCACAAGAGGTACTCGTAGAAGGGGTACAAGAGGCCGCGATAGAGGCCGTGGAAGTCCTAGGGTTGGGTCTTCAGCATCGGGCCACATGTCTAACATTTAGGCTAGGAGGCACCAACTTCACTGGTAACTAAGATGATATCATACGATCGAGCAGCTGGGGATGATGCACTATCCCAGGCTATGCTCCAAATTCCAGAGAGAGTTGCTAGAACCAATACGGGAACTATGGGCCGTGGGTTAGTTTCAAAATGACTCTGGTCAAATGGAGCGGAAATTTTTAGGGGTATTTCTGGAGTAGCCACTAATGTGGCTGAATACTGGTTGGAAGCTACAGAAAGAATAATGGATGATCTCGATTGCACTGCTAAGAAAAAATTAAAAGGTGCAGTATCTTTACTGCGAGACAAGGCCTATCAATGGTGGCTTACCGTGAGAGAGGGTACTCAGGCCGACTGGTTAATATGGGAATTTTTTTAAGGTGGCTTTCCATGGGAAATATGTGGGTGCAAGTTATGTGGACTCCCGAAGAAGGGAATTTTTGAGCTTGACCGAGGGGAATAAATCTGTGGCAGAATATGAGGCAGAGTTCTTACGACTTAGCCGCTATGCCCGTGGGATAGTGGTGACTAAATATGAACGCTTTGTGCTTTTTGAGGATGGCCTTTGAGATGAGTTACAAGTCCTGATAGCTCCAAAAAGGGAGTGAGATTTTGCTGCTCTCGTAGAAAAGGCAAAGATTGCCGAGGATGTGAAGTGCTCTGAGCTCAAGAACTGGGAAAAATATAGGGGTAGATATAAGAGGGATTCAGGATCTTTAGGTTCGTTTGGTGGGTCTAAATAGAAGGCCAAGTGTGATGGGCCAGTCCGAGTTAGGTTTCTTATTGCGAGATCCCAGCCTTGTGCAGATTGTGGGAGACATCACCTGGGTGAGTGCTGGAAGAAGATTGGGGCATGTTTTAGATGTGGGTCGGTGGAGCATCAAGTTAAGAATTGTCCTCAGAGACCTATTTAGATGCAAGCTACAGGACAGGGTTATGTATAGCCAGTAAGAGGTGTTCAGCAGCTACCAAGAGACCGTGGTCAGGTTAGAGGAGGAAATGGTGTGGGGTGGGGTCGTGGAGCACCAGGCAGAGGTGCTAGTAGTATTGAGGTGAGGCAGCCAGCTCTGGTATATGCTACACGTCACTGAGAGGACAGAGAAGCCCCAGATGTTATAGCCGGTACGTTCCTAATCCATAATGTACCTTATACTCCTTTGATCGATATTGGGCCTATGCACTCATACATTGCATGCACTGTGTCTAGAACCTTGGGTATCTTGTGTGAGAGTACTGTCAGTGAGATGATTGTGTTAAGTCCACTGGGACAGGCAGTAAAGGTACATAGTTGTTCAGGAATGTGCCCCTAGGGGTTCAAGGATTAATCTTTCCAGTGGATTTGATGGAACTACCATTTGGTGAATTCGACCTTATCTTGAGGATGGACTGGCTGGTTAAATATCGTGCAAGTTTGGATTGTGCTGCTAAGCATATAGTGTTGAAGACTACTGAGGATTAGGAGGTGGTTGTGATTGTGGAGCTAACGGATTATCTTTCAAATGTAATCTCTGCATTAAGGGCCAAGAAATTTGTCCGTAAGGGTTGTAAGGCATTTCTGGCCTACATTGGTGTATCTGATTCTAAGGGTTCTTCGGTCGAAGGTATTAGAATTGTTAAGGATTTTTATGATGTATTTCCTGATGAACTCCCTAGGTTGCCTCCGAGCCATGAGGTCGAGTTTGGTATTGAGCTCCTGCTGGGAATAGCTCTAGTGTCCATCGCCCCTTATAGGATGGCACTGAAGGAGCTGGTGGAGTTAAAAGCTCAAATTCAAGAACTGCTGGACCGAGGGTTAATTCGACCTAGTGTGCCTCCGTGGGGAGCACCAGTTTTGTTCGTGAAAAAGAAAGATGGGTTGTTCGTGAAGAAGAAGGATGGGTCTATGTGTATGTGCATCGACTATCGGCAGTTGAACAAACTGACTATCAAGAATAAATGCCTTTTACCGAGGATAGATGATTTATTTGATCAGCTGCGTGGAGCTTCAGTTTTTTCCAAAATAGATCTTCATTCTGGGTATCATCAGCTGAGAGTTAAAGAGACTGATGTGTACAAGACATCGTTTAGGACTCGTTATTGTCATTATAAGTTCCTAGTGATGTCGTTTGGGTTGACGAATGCACCAGCTGCCTTTATGGATCTGATGAACCGAGTGTTCCAGCCCTATCTGGATCTGTTTGTGATAGTATTTATAGATGATATCCTGGTGTATTCAAGAACTGAGGAAGAACATGATGCGTATCTTCGTTTCGTTCTGTAGATTTTAAAGGAGAAGCAGTTATACACTAAGTTCAACAAATTTGAGTTTTGGTTGCGCGAGGTGACATTTTTGGGTTACGTGGTATCTACCGAGGGGTTTAGGGTTGATCCTCGAAAAATCAAAGCTATTCTAGTTTGGAAACCACCTAAGACTGTATCTAATATTTGAAGTTTCCTAGGTCTGGCTGGATATTATAGACATTTTGTGGAGGGGTTTTCACTGATTACTGCACCTTTGACTAAGTTACTACATAAAGGAATACCGTTTGATTGGACAGATAAGCAGTAAGAAAGTTTAGAGAAACTGAAGAAGGTTCTGACTGAGGCCCCTGTTTTGATATAGCCAGAATCTCAGAAGGAATTCACTATTTTTAGTGATGCATCACACATTGGTTTGGGCTGTGTGTTAATGCAAGAGGGTAAGGTGGTTGTTTAGGCATCCCATCAGCTTAAAACCCATGAGGCAAATTACCCTACGCATGACTTGGAGTTAGCCGCGGTGGTTTTTTTCTAAAAATCTGAAGGCATTACCTATACCGTGAGAAGTGTATTATTTACACAGATCACAAGAACCTCAAGTACCTCCTTACTCAGAAGGAGTTAAATCTTAGGCAGCGAAGATGGATCAAGTTGTTTAAGGATTATGATTGCTCAATTGAATACCATCCTGGTAAGGCAAATATGGTAGCCGACGCATTGAGCCGAAGGGCCATGTCTGGTCTAAGGGCAATGTTTGCACGCCTAAGGTTGTTTGATGATGGTCACTTGTTGGCCGAGCTTCAAGTTAAGACGACGTGGACTAAACTGATTAAGGGTAAACAGTTGTTGGATGAGTCACTGGTTCCACGTTTTGGCAGATTAAGACTGGGGAAACTTCTGATTTTGGGATGAATAGCGAAGGGGTATTATGTTTCCATGGGAGAGTTTGTGTTTCGAAGGAATCAGATTTGAGGCAGTCTGATGTGATTTAGCTCGGGTGATTGAGTCGAGTTCACATAGTTGCACGATCATAGACGAGAAGAGTCGTTCGTGTCTTGGTCTTGGAAGTAGAAGTTAGATGGATTGGTTCAGATAAGTGGAAGGGATTCAAAAGAAATTTAAAGGGTAGTGATAGGCTCAGCTAAGGAAACAAGAAAGGATGTTGAATAGATGGTTTGGTTTGAAAACAATAAGAATGAGATAATATAGGGTAGGGGATGGAATAGTGAACTTAACATCAGGAATGATTCAACACTAAAGAGTGTCACCCCAGTTCTTATATCGTTAAGGTGGATAAATGGAATAGAAGGATAGGTGAACGCCACACCAAAGATGGTGGTAAGTTCAAACAAGATTTGTAGATGCCACTAGCACAAACAAGATAAGTCTTCGAAACTTGTACGAGATATGTGAGGTAGCAACCTTACAAGAACAATGTTCATTCAATAATTTGGCAAAAGTCCTTTTACAAAGAAATGAGTAAACTGTTTATAGACTAACATGTGTAGCCAAATGGACAAATTAGCTAGCTTAAAGACTAAGTAAATTCAGCAAGGAATCAACTAGAATAATCTAGAACAAGTTATTCAATTTGCTAAGGCTAGGTTCGGCTGATGTGAACTCCATTGGACCGCTTCATGTGTAAGCAAAGTATCTTGGATGAATATGAAGTCTTGGGAGCTTAATAGGTTGTCTAGATTTGGCCATGGGATGACTGAAACATTCAAGAAGTGTCTCTTGGCCGAATAGACACCTAGGGAAGTCATTTGGGCAGCTAACAATTCATGTATTTCACCCACAAACATTCAGCCATGCATGGAACTAGAAGGGAGCTTGAATCTGGCCATACATGAACATGCAATAAATGCCTTCATTCATGCATGTGTAATGTCCAAAGTGAATGTATCTTCATGATCCAATGGATGTAATTAACCTTCCATGTACATGAACATAATTCCCTCCAAGCATTGAACCAAGCCGTGCATGAATCTTCTCATTCATTGAACAAACCCGTACATGCACCTGGCCTTTAATGTATCTCCACATTCGGCTGAAACTAAAAAGACATGAACACATTTAATTATATCATTTAATCGTAATTAAACAACAACTAACAACTTAAATAACAACTAACTAATTTCGGTTATATTAAATTAAAATTAACTAGCATATTAAATTCGGCTAGCTCAAATAAACAAAAACAATTAATAAACTAATTTAAGCTAAGGAATTTGGCATGAGCTGTAGCAAATTAAGTTAAAACAAATTTAAAACTTAGCTTATTAAAATGAAATAAGGAACGAGCTAGAAGGAAGCTAAAACGAGCTGAAACAAGCTCAAGTGAGCTGGTTAGAGCTGAATTGAGCTAGGGGAGCTGGAGAGGAGCTGAAGTCAGTTTGCAAAAGAGTGCATTGAGTCCCCAACAAGATGTCCACAGCTTCTCCAACGTCAAGAGGCTTTGTTTCATCCCAAATTCGAGTCAACAAAGCTGTTAAAGCTTCTTGAAGTCGTTTGGTGCAAGCTCGAGTCATGGGACCTTTTGGCAGCTCGATAGGATCTTGATTTGCACTTGAGGGAGCCCCAAGAGTGCATACATCATTCCCCCGTCTTCAAAGTGACTTGTCCTCAAGTCGAGCCAGTTGTTCACATCAAAGCATTCATCATTATAAGACCCTTGGTGGCTGATTGGGATAGAGTGGCTCACAAAGACCTGATTCACACACACAACTTCGAAAGATAAAGTATTAGTCACATGTCCTTCCTCTTTTTGGATAGGCCATTTCAAATTTTCAACAACAAAATAAAGAAGTTTAGGGAAACACCGAATTAAGAACATAAAATCTCGCTCCAGTTTCTTAATCCAAACTTGGGCAAATAAACCAATGCCGGGATCAAAAATAAAAGTGGATCTTACCTTGTTCTTTGTTGAAAGCAAACTAGATCCATGAAGCATCCGTGACTCAAAATTTTGAACAACAAAAGTCCACGACTCAAATTCTATGAACAATGATATAAATTCAAAACTTGGATTTAACATTTGCAACTTTTCACAAATCACAACTTTGTGTTTAGATTTAAAGACAAAACATCAAATAAGCACAAATGGTTTACACATCCATTCACACGGAATTTAGAAGGCTTGATTTCAATTAATAATGATCCAGAGTAACAAAGCTTTCGATAGTTAAAATCTCGAAAATCAAAAATCCTTGAATCAAATCCCTTGATCATCAATAAAAAAATAATAATCACCAGGATCAAAAATGAAGTTTTTGCTTACCATTTCACGTTGACTTGAATATTTATTGGTTGTCAGCATGGTAGAAACAAGAAGCAAACTAAAATTATGAGTATGCAATTTATGTTCGAACCCCTTGGACCATAGCATTAAGCAACCATCATCAAAATCAAATGAACTAAGCATTTTACACGTCAACAAGTTATCAAGCATTCGAATCATTTGCAAATTAGACATGTATGCTTTCAAAAATTCATATGCTTCAAATATCGTCCACACATTTTCTCCACAATCAAGCAAACAGAAAAGTTTATATAGCCCATTATCTTGCATAACTGAAACTTACGATTACGGATTAATGATTATTTCACCAACATACTCGTCAACAACAGAAAGGTTGCCTCTTTCAGTCAACACAAACCTTTTCTCCTCGGAAAGGTATTGAAGTCAAAATTCTTTACTCGGATCTTTAGAAACCTGAAAAGGAACAACATAAGGAAATCTCACATGTAGGTTAGTAGGAACACTCCTCACTTGTTCTTGCTCTCTTGCATCTCTTTTTTCTCATTTCTTTTTCACTGATAACACTCGTTTCTTGCTCAATATCTTTTCTCTCTTCAGACTCAATTTCTTTTTCAATTTTCTTTTTCTTCTCACATTCTTTTTCACTCTCCATCTCGATCTCTTTTTCTTTTTCCTTCTCTTTTTCCGTTTCACTTTCTTTTTCTTTTTCAATTTCATTTTTCTTTTTCTCATTCTCTTTTTGCTTTCTTTCACACTCATTTTCTTTCATTTCTTTTTCTTTCATTTTTTCATTACAAGAGCAAGATAACAATAAAAAATTAGGATGGCAAATTTTTCGATGGGCAGAAGGAAAAACATTTACAATAGAAAATTGTTCGTCTCTTCGAAATGGATTCTCCGTGGATGTTTTCTTTAAAGTTCTTGAAGAAATATATCTATCTTCTCTTTGATTATCTTGAAAGACCTTGGACTCAAAGTTTTCTCACTTTCTAATTAAATTCCTCATTGAGTAGGAGTCACAGTATAGGGCACTTTGTCTCGAAGTCTTTGACGAATAGGGGTCACGACATGAATCTTTTCTTGAGTAGTCATGGGAAGTGTGTTGCCGTGATGATCTTAACTTCGTGTCTCGACTTAGCAAAATTTGCTTCCGTTGGGCTCTTGCTCGATGGCCTTGCTCTTCGACACGAACCAATTATTCTTGGAGGGGTTTTAGTTTCCTATCGAACAAGCAATCCATTTCTTTCACTAAGTCTAGAACTTCAAAATCTAAAATCTCTTCTCGAGACATGATTAGTTGCTGAAAAGAAGATTGTTAAAACAAAACAGAAATAAACACCTCACCACAAAACCTCACTAGTTCACTCAGAAAAGAAATAATAGATGTACACTACACTCATGTTTTCACTCGTTTAGGCTTTTTCAACACTCGAATGCTCTCACACTCTCTAGCCTTTTACCACTCAAACTTACTCTCGTAACCTTGTAGTTTGTTTCTTTGACTCGTCTTGGTGCTTTGGGGTCGGTTTCAAAATGGTTATAAGGGATAAGATGTATGGGTGTACGGGTAGGCTAAAAGAAAAGACATTGGTGGAGTGTGGCGTTTTGGAAAAGAAGGGGGTACAAAGTTGATGAAATGGACACTTGATGATCGGAACAAAGATATAAACAGTAGAGAATAATTTTAAACACTTCACCTTTTTTTTATAATTTCGTATTTCTCTCTTCTTTTTTTACTTTAAAATAATGCTATTACAATAGGAAAATGAAAATACAACTTGAATTTTTTTAATTTAAATAATTTTTTCACAACGAACCTATTTTGATTTGATACAAACGTCGACGCCTCTCGTTTTACAAGCTCTGATACCAAATGATGTAATTTAGCTCGGGTGATTGAGTCGAGTTCACATAATTGCCCGATCGTAGACGAGAAGAGTCGTTCGTGTCTCGGTCTTGGAAGTAGAAGTTAGATGGATTGGTTCAGATAAGTAGAAGGGATTCAAAAGAAATTTAAAGGGTAGTGATAGGCTTGGCTAAGGAAACAAGAAAGGGTGTTGAATAGATGGTTCGGTTTGAAAACAATAAGAAGGAGATAATGTAGGGTGGGGGATGGAATAGTAAACTTAATGTCAAGAATGATTCAACACTAAAGAGTGTCACCCTGGTTCCTATATTGTTAAGGTGGATAAATGGAATAGAAGGATAGGTGAACACCACACCAAAGATGGTGATAAGTTCAAACAAGATCGGTAGATGCCACTAGCACAAACTAGATAAGTCTTCGAAACTTGTACAAGATATGAGAGGTAGCAACCTCACAAGAACAATGTTCATTCAATAATTTGGCAAAAGTCCTTTTACAAAGAAATGAGTAAACTATTTATTCACTAACATGTGTAGCCAAATGGATAAATTAGCTAGCTTAAAGACTAAGTAAATTCAGCTAGGAATCAACTAGAATATCTAGATCAAGTTATTTAATTTGCTAAGGCTAGGTTCGACTGATGTGAATTCTATTGGATAGCTTCATGTGTAAGCAAAGTATCTTAGATGAATGTGAAGTCTTGAGAGCTTAATAGCTTGTCTAGATTCAGCCATGGGACAAATGAAACATTTAATAAGTGTCTCTTAGATGAATAGACACTTAGGGAAGTCATTTGGGCAGCAAACAATTCATGTATTTCACCCACATACATTCAACCATGCATGGAACTAGAAGGGAGCTTGAATCTGGCCGTACATGAACATGCAATAAATACCTTCATTCATGCATGTGTACCATCTAAAGTGAATGTATCTTCATGATCCAATGCATGTAATTAATCTTCCATGTACATGAACATAATTCCCTCCAAGCATTGAACCAAGCCGTGCATGAATCTTCTTATTCATTGAACAAACCCGTACATGCACCTGGCCTTTAATGTATCTCCACATTCGGCTGAACCTACAAAGACATGAACACATTTAATTATATCATTTAACCATAATTAAACAACAACTAACAACTTAAATAACAACTAACTAATTTCGGACATATTAAATTAAAATTAACTAGTATATTAAATTCGACTAGCTCAAATAAACAAAAATAATTAATGAACTAATTTGAGCTAAGGAATTTGGCATGAGCTGTAGAAAATTAAGTTAAAACAAAGTTAAAACTTAGTTTATTAAAATGAAATAAGAAACGAGCTAGAAGGAAGCTCAAACGAGCTCAAACGAGCTCAAACAAGCTCAAGTGAGCTAGTTGGAGCTGAAGAGCTGGGGGAGCTGGAGAGGAGCTGAAGTCGGCTTGCAGAAGAGTGCATTGAGTCTTCAACGAGATGTCCATAGCTTCTCCAACGTCAAGGGGCTTTGTTTCATCCCAAATTCGAGTCAACAAAGCTGTTAAAGCTTCTTGAAGTCGCTTGGTGCGAGCTCGAGTCATGGAACCTTTTGGCAGCTCGATAGGATCTTGATTCGCACTTGAGGGAGCCCTGGGAGTGCATACATCACAGTCTATACTGCAATAACCGCATAGTAGTCCTTATTTTATGCATCCTGGCAGAAACAAGATGTACCGAGACCTTCGTGAACTATATTGGTGGCCAGGACTTAAGCGCGAGGTTACGAATTTAGTAAGTGTCTGACATGCCAACAAGTAAAGGTTGAGCATCAACTGCCTTTTAGGTTATTACAGCCAGTTAAGATTCCCCTCTGGAAATATGAGAAGCGTAACCATGGACTTTGTTAGTGGACTGCCCCTAACGCCTACTAAGAAAGATTTGGTATGGGTCATAATAGATCGGTTGACCAAGACTGCCCATTTCATACCAGTCCGTACTTATTACTCATTGCAGAAACTAGCTAAGTTGTATGTGGCTGAGATTGTGAGACTGCATGGGGTACCGGTTTCCATAATATCTGATCTAGATCCTCATTTCACATCTCAGTTTTGGAAGAAGTTACACGAGGTACTGGTACAAGGTTGGACTTCAGTACTGCTTTCTATCCTTAAATAGACTGTCAGTAAGAGAGGGTGATTTAGATACTGGAGGACATGCTAAGAAGCTGTGTGATTGATTTTCAAGGTAGTTGGGAAGACTACTTGCCATTAGCAGAGTTTGCATATAACAATAGCTACCAGTCTAGCATTCAGATGGCACCGTATGAGGCACTATATGGTCGTAGGTGTTGTACTCCTTCATGTTGGACTGAGTTGGGCGAGCTGCGAGTTCTAGGGCCAGAGTTGGTATCTGATACCGAGGATAAGGTAAAAT
The DNA here is from genome assembly GCF_007990345.1 of Gossypium hirsutum. Lineage (NCBI taxonomy): Eukaryota > Viridiplantae > Streptophyta > Magnoliopsida > Malvales > Malvaceae > Gossypium > Gossypium hirsutum. Next base: position 19,187,481 of record NC_053432.1, read on the forward strand.
TGATTCAAGACCGGTTGAAAGAAGCATCTGATACGCAAAAGTCGTATGTGAATCTTAATCACTGAGAGATTGAGTATTTCGTGATGGATTTCGTATTTTTCAAGGTCTCCCCATGGAAGAAGATATTGAGATTTGGGTGAAAGGGCAAGCTAAACCCTAGGTTCATCTGGCCTTACCGCATACTGAAGCGTGTGGGATCAGCTGCTTATCAACTTGAGTTGCCTCCAGAGTTGGACCAGATCCATGATGTATTCCATGTCTCCATGCTAAATCGTTATAGTTCTGATACCACGCATATAGTGTCAGTTGAGGAGATCGAGGTTAGGCCTAATCTGACCTTTAAGAAGGAACCAGTGTAGATATTGGATCGTGATGTTAAGGTACTGATGAGGAAGTCTGTTCCACTAGTTAAAGTGCTATGGCGTAATCACAACTCAAAGGAGGCCACGTGGGAACCTGAGGAGGCGATGCGACAACAGTACTCTCACATATTTTGATCAGGTAAATTTTGAGGCTGAAATTTTATTTAGGGGGTAAAGTTGTAACGCCCTAAAAATGTAAATCTGGTAATTACGCATGTTATGGCACAAGTTGCATGGTTGCTTTATTGGCTAGATGTGTTTTGGGTGTGGTTGGGAGTATTAGAGAAGCTTAGGTTCAAGTATTGGCTTTAGCAAAATTTTTGTTTTTTCTTTTGAATGAATCTGGACATTAGCATGTAGACCTTATAAATAACTGTAGTTGAAATGTGATACAAATGAGCTTGTGGCCCTGTGGCAAGTGGCGTGTGGTAGTTGCTGGAGGTCTGAGGTTCAAGTCATGGCAATGTAGTAGAGTATTTATTTTGCTACTCTTGCCGTGTAAGAAGCATATGTTGTTTGAGACTCTGTTGAGTGGAGTTTGACTTGGTCAAGGAGTGTTATGTGGAGGAAATCAAGGAGAGGATTGGGGAGAAAATTAAAGAGAAGATTATGGAGAGATTTTAGGAGGAAAAATGGGAGTTTGAGGGTGTGTGGGTTTGTGCCAAATTTGTTTAGGGAAACTCATGATTTCGGGTTTGGGAGGGGTGTGTTTCATTTCTGCAATTGAGAGTATTTTGGGAGTTTTTTGTGTTTTGTTTTGTTCTTCTTTTCTTTATGTTTTCATTGCCTTTTGTGCTGCTTTGGGTCTCTTCTTTGTCAAAAAGTGTTAGCCGACTTCTTGTGTGCTTTTGCATTTTTGGTTAAAACTGAGGTGACCATTTGGTATTTTCTTTTCTTTCCTTCTACTTCTCTGAACCTTAGCCATACACATCTTCCCTCCTCATCTCTATATCGTCTGTTGTCTTCAATCGTTCCTTGTTTCTGTGCTAAGAACTGAACATTTACCACTTACCCTCATCCTTTTGTTTCGATTCTTTAGTGTTTGGGCATTCTTTTTAACAAAGTGGTAAGGGTTCATGAGTTTCTCTTATTGTTTTCATTACTACAATGATCCTCTTTCTTTACCTTCTTCCTTCTGTTGTGCTTATATCTAATATCTCATTACACTACCTTTTTCTGGAAGGCGCTAATGTTCCTGTTTGCTCCTGTAACTGGGCACATTCGGCTTTGGTGAGGGTAAACTGAATACTCTTCCTCTGAGTGTAGGCACTAAGTTTTGGTAAGCGATTGATAAACTAAGTTCAATCTATTCTGTTACTTGTTGGGGGTCTTAAGTCCTATTGTTTATCTTCTCCTTTGGGTAACCAATCTTGTTTAATAAGTTTCGTTGCTAAAATAGATAATCCGTAAGGACATGGGATCGATTCCTAATCAGCAATCTAAGGGCAAGAAGCTTCTTTTCGTTCGTTCAAGGTAAGTAGTGAGTGACAATTTGGGTTTTAGTATTAAGAACTCTAACGATTGGGAAACTGACAATGAATCTTGAATGAGTGTAGGCTTTGGCGTAGTGGGCAATTCACTCGTTTTCGCAATCAGGTGTGTAATCACATCCCCTTTCAACTGTAAAACAGAAAATGCCGAAAAGCCAAAAATACGACATTTGAGGCCACATGAGCATGCAATTTCTCGTGAGGTAAGCCGAGCCACAACACATGGGTGTTAGACGGTAGAGGCCGCCATGAGCATTCTCACGGGTTTGGGCCGCTCTGGGCCATGATGGGCTGAAATGAGCCGTGTAGGCTAACGGGTGTGTGGGCCTACTTGGGCCGCATATTGGGCCTTCGACCCTTTTACACCACTAGGATCGCCAGGGTTGTACAAGTCGCTCGAGGCAACTGTAGACCTGCTGGTGGGTTGATAAGAATACCTAGCCCCCAAAGCAAGTAAAATGACCAAAATACCCTTAAAAGGTAAAATGACTATTTTAACCCTCGACGGTAAAAGATTAATTTGTGTTATGATATGACTGTTCTTTCCGAGCATGACATTCTACATACATGTATTATTTATGACATGACATACTGCATGGGGTTGGGTTTCTATTAAGGAGGAAGTGTACTGTTACTGATGGCTCTGCCACATATACTGATACTGGAAACTTTGTTGCATTACTATTACTGGCAGCTCTGCTGCGATATTATTACTGGCAGCTTTATTGCGATATTGGTGTGTTGGCTGGGTGGGTCAACTTTTTCCCTACATGATTTGTTGGTGGTACGAAGTGGTGTGTTGGCTGGATTAGGATGGATTGTATTACTGTACTATTTTGTTACTATATTGGGCTAAGGCCCACTCTGAACTATTTCTGAATAGGGCTCAGGCCCAGACTGTTACTGCATGTTGTATATTGATTGACTGATAGGGGATTACACACTGAATTTTCTTAAACTCACTCTTTCTCTTCAACTGTGCAGGTAATCCCCAACTATAGGCGGTTCAGAGCTACGAGGGACTCAGAGGTGGCCACACGACTGCAATTATTTTACATTTGGTTTTATTCCTACTTCAAGTTTCGATTTGGGTTTATGTTTTTGTAATAAGGACATTTATGGGTTATAATTTTTAATTGGGATTTTATATATATTCACTTAAAAATTGCTAGTTTTAAGAAGTCGTGTTTCCAAAATAATAACTATTTTTCAAAAACACGAGTTTTAACTTCAAGGTTTAAAAGCTTCCGCAAGTCTTAAACAGTTTAGCATATCAAAGGCAATTAAACGGGTAAAACATTTTGACACGATGATTTGGTAAAAACAAAGAACTTAACTCACTAAAGTTTCCATAATGACACTTCAATGTAAAACGCCGGATTCGGCCATAATGTCTGGGCTGGGTTCAGGGTGTTACAATGCTTAAATTTTAGAATTTAATGATGATTTTGAAATATGCCATTGTTGATTGTGTGAGTTTTATAATGTTAGTTTGTAATGTCCAGAATTAGGGCCTAATTGGAATAGTGGTTTTGTGACCACAAATCCGAGATAGAAATAATTATTTTATAATTATTTTGAGGTTTATGATATGATTACATGATTGTGTGAAACTTTCGTGATGAAATTCTGTACATAAAGTGCTTAAGTTGAGATTAAGGACTAAATCGAATAATTTGCAAAACTTGCATTCTAGAAGTTTTTAGTATGAAATTGCTTTGGAATATTAATGAGGAGGTCTTAAATAGCTAATTGACCAATTTCTAAAATTTTGGACAAAAATGGGCTTGTACATGAAAATTTTCAAAGAAAGGTATTAACGGTATTTTAGCCATTTTGTAATTAAAATTAATTAAAAGGGAAATTAAGGCCAAAATGTGTTCATCTTCATCAAGCCTTGGCCGAACATTACCTCTCTCCATAGCTAGGGTTTCTTCAACTTCCAAGCTTCATAGTAAGTGATTTCAAGCCCCGTTTTTAATGATTTTTATGTTTGTGAAATCCCGGTAGCTCGAATTAACTTATGCTAGCAATAATTCAAACTAGGGTTCATATTTGGAAAAATACCCATAGGTGAAATTTGTGTATTTTGGTTAGACGACTTGTGCTACTCGGTTTTAAGTAAAAACGAGAAAAAGGGCTTAATCGGTAAAAATACCTAATAGTCATAAGTACATGTTAGAGTGCGAATTTGATGTTTCCATAGAAGGGAAAAATGATCAGCATGTCATAAAACATAATAAAATAGGATGAGGTTTAATTTACGAGCCTTGGGGCAAAAGTGCAAATATGTGAAAGTTTAAGGGCAAAATGGTAATTTTTCCAAAGTTCGTACTAAGGGCTGTTTTGATGAATGTATGTATTAAATAAAATTAATTTGGCATTATAGATCAAGTGAAATGAGATTCAAGTCGCGATCATGGGAAAAACAAAGTTTACGAGGAATAGGCTTGATTGTTAATATTTTGTATCGAGGTAAGTTCATGTGTAAATAAGGTAACATAATTTTTATTTTAAGTGATTTAATGATATTTATATGATATTATACTTATTATCATTTAATATTATGCTTTGTGAATTAGTGTTTGGTAATATGCAAATTATATGAACAACTTGATAAGTATGAGATGCTAGCAATTATCGGTTTCTATTTTTCAAAGAAGACGATTAAAAATGTGTAATTGAGAAGAATCTCATTTGAACCTTGGGAATAGATTAGGGTACAAGTGACATGTCACTAGGATGGTTGAGTTCTGAACTCGTTGAGTTGAGTCTGAGTTCGTGAGATGTAACTAGGCATCTGAGCTCGTTGAGTTGAGTTTGAGTTCGTTTATGGGCGGGTTACATGGTAGCTTGGCTACATAGGTTTAAAAGCTATTGAGCTTGTTCAGTTATGAGTATAGCACTTACTTGCACATTATCCGCATATCCGAAATTATATTCCTATGTGTTCAACGGGAGAATCCTAAGAGAATATGGAGAATGTTTGAGACGAAAGTGATTCGATGATGAATGTGTTGAAAAAGTGAAAATGGACAGGTATGAGTTTAATTCCTGGTTGAGAACTTGGAGAGACAAAATTGTGGTAAGATAGTAAGTATTCTTATGTTATGTGTGTCTTAATGATGTTTATATTGGATTGCATGATCATGTTACTTATTATTTGCATGTGAACTTACTAAGCATTTATGCTCACTTCCTCCTTTTCCTTCATTGTAGTTTTGACAAATCGGCTTGAGAATCGAGATAGGTCGAAGGCTCGTTCACACTATCCGAAGACCTAAATTGGTAAAATTGCTTGTATATTTTGCATGTGGCATGTATAGCACTATACTCACTTTGTGTAAATGATCATATGATATGGTTATGTTTTGGTAAGAAAAGGGTTTATAAATGATTAGCAATTGGAATGGCCAATCTAAATCATATTTGATGACATGTATGTTTAAAATGTTATTTAGTTTATGAACATTTAAAGTAAAATTTGCTATAAAACAGAATATTGCTGCAGCAATGACGTAAATTTAAAAAATCATTAAAAATAGTAAGAAATGGAATTAAATGATGAATAAGTTATGAAATCGAAGCTTGATGAGTTTATTTTCATATGGATGAAAGAAAACAGGTAAATGAGTTATATTTTATGAGATATTTAAGTTTTGGTGGAACAGGGTCAGAGTGGTCTCTGAATCCCCTGTTTTGAATTTGAAAATCTACCATAAATTGTAAAAAAAATAATTAGGAGTTTTAATTTATATGCACAGATTCCTTATTGAGTCTAGTTTTATGAGAAATAAACGACATAATCATTAAAACTCTGTAGAGGGGGATATCTGATTCGTAATACATAGGGGTCAGAGTAGTTAAACCCTAAAATAGGGGAGACTTTAACTAATAAAATGTACCAATTGGCCTGACAAAAAGTTCTAGAAAAAAATTAGTAGATAGATATATGAGTCTAGTTTCAGGAAAAATTTACGGATCTTAATTTCAAGTTTCAGAACTCAAGATATGAATTTTTAAGCGACTGTGATGCAGTTAGCTAGCTTGTCTGGAAATTTTAAAAATAAATTATTTGAGCTGTTTAATTAATGAAATAAGTTTAGTAACACCTCAAGCTCGACCCTGGTTACGGTCTCGGGCGTGAGGGTGTTACATAGTTGATGAAATATGGAAGCTTGATGATAGATATATATGTTTTGCATTGGGATCTTTGATGAATTTGAGTTATTTGGGCTAAATTGTAAAAATGAGGTTTTGAGGGACTAAAATGTGAAATAAATGAAATGTGTGGGCTTGTATAAGCTAAGTGAATATTCGGCCTAACATGTGTATAAGGAAATTTTGTGTATTTTGTGATTTTATGAATTGAATTGAATGATTTACTGAGTAAAAGGGTTAATTTTGAATATATATAGATCAAGAAAGCACGAATTCAGATTTAGATCGAGGGAAATCGAAGGTTATGGAGTAAACAATCTGAATTGTCAATTTCGAGTGCGAGGTAAGTTCATACATGATAAATGATGTTACATTTATGTTTTAATGCTTTGATAATGCATAAATTGTAACAACCCAATTTAGACCCTAATCGGAATGGTGGTTTCAGGACCACGAATAAGAGTCAAAAAATATTTTAAAATTATTTTCTATGTTTATTATGTGTGAATTTATATGTGTGAAATTTTCATTATTTAATTTTATCGTTTGAGTATCCGATTAAATAAAAGGGCTTAATCGCGTAAAATGAAAATTTGAAGTTAAATGTGAAAGTGCTTAATAGTTGTTGTCTTTGTAATGTGATGCACTTATAATGCAATTAAGCCATTGACAATTTGAGTGGACGGTTAAGACCATGAATTATAATATTTTATATATATTTATAAGGTTAATTTAGTAAAACATGTAATAATATATGTAATAATAAAACATAAAAATTAAAATAAGCTTTCATACATTCTTGTTCTTGCTGAAATAACAAAATAAGAAAAGAAAATAAAGGGTTTAAAGGTTCGGCCATTAGCAAGCTCAATCAAGGTATGTAACTAGCTTGGTTTTTGATAATTTTTACGTTTTTGAGATCGTTGCTATGTTATCTACAAAGCCCATACTTGAATTTTTTCTTTTGATGAATATTTTGAGTTATGCCATTGATGAACATTTGAGCTGTGTGATTTTAGTTGATGAAATATGAAAGATATGTTTTTTATTAACATGTTTTGTATTGGAATTTTTGGTAATTTGAGTAATTAGGACTAAATTGCAAAAATAATAAATTGAGGGGCTAAAATGTGAAATAAATGGAATGTATGAACTTGTATGAACATAAGGAAGATTCAGCCTAAGCATGGTATATGCAAATTTTTTTATGTTTTGTGTTTTGTGCAAATTGGACTAAATTGTAAAAAGTGCAAAATATCAGGGGTAAAATAGTAATTTGCCCATTTATGTGTTTTGGACTAAATTGAGTGACAATATGTTTGAATGAGTTTAATTTGAATATGCTTAGATCAAGAACCAAAGAAATCAGATTTGGATTGAGGGAAAACTAAAGTTGTCGACTAGCTGCCCCGTTTCGATTTTCGTCGTCCGAGGTAAGTTTATAAGCAAATAGATATCTTTAATTTTAATTATGTATGAGTTTATATGTTGAAATTGAATTGTGGAAATTATATATGTGAAAGCCGAATGTACATGTGTATGGGAACTAAGCTCACGAGTTCGTTTCGATCGAATTACGACGTCCAAAAGCCCAGTACGAACCTTAGGAATAGCTAGGATACAAATGTCATGACATAGGATTTCTGATATGTGTTCTCGAGTAAGACCACCTCTAGGACGTTGGCTTCGATATGTGGTTACAAGTAAGACCATGTTTGAGACATCGTCATCGTATTTGAAGGTTTGTGTAAGACCCTGTCTAGGACAATGGCATCGATATGAGATAGCATGTAAGACTACGTCTAGGTCATTGGCATATTATGATATATATGATTATCCGAGTATCCTATTCAATTCCAAATGGTTTAACAGGCAATGATAAGTTGTGAGCGAAGGTGTAAAACGAGCGAAAACGATCAGGTATGAGTTAGTTAATTACCTAATTGAAAATAAGGTAAGTTGGCCATTTAATATGTGATGCAAATTGTACAAGTTACTAATGTAAACATATGTGCATTTATATGGTATATTCGGCCATAAGGTATAAATATATGTATGATTGTTATACTTTGATTTATGAATGTATGTATATAAGTGTATATGTACTTGGTATGATAATGATATTTTCGCTTGGAAATTGAATGATACTTTGTTAATGTATATATACATTCAATCAGTCATGAATAAATAATATGTGAAATATATTTATAATACATGAAGTAGTAAGCTTGAGATTTAATGTGATTATGATAGTATAATTTGATTTAGTTTTAATGATTTGATTATGTCTTTGAGTTAATTATTTGCTTATGACTTACTAAGCTTAAATAGCTTACTGTATGTTATGTTTGTCTCTGTTTTATAGATTTCGAGATCTAGTTACGAGCTAGGGGATCAACCGCAAAGCTTATCACACTATCAACTATCTTTGGTATTTTATAAGCTGAATTTAAGAACTTATGGAATGTATATGTGACAGCCCAAAATTGACCCTAGCCGGGAAGTGGTTTCGGGACCGCTAAACCGAGTCACCGAAAGGTTTGAATGTGATGTTTATTGTCTAGAATATGTAATCATGAATGTGTAAAAATTTCAAGCTTCGATTTAGTCGATTGCATGTGAATTTAGTCAATAGGACTTATATGAGAAAATTTTAAAATGTGATAGGTCAATGCATGAGGACCTACTAGTGCATGTGGAAAAAAAAAGGGACTTGCATGTCAAATTCCCCCTCCCTAATATGTAGTGGCCGGCCATGCTATAGGTGGAAACATGTCTCCAACATGTTATGCTAGTGATGCATGTTAAGAAAAATAAAATAATAAGCATGGTGATTAAATAATGAAAGGAAGGGTGATGGAAAAAAAAAAGTACATGGTCTCACCCCCCCTTGTTGCCATGAATTGAAGAAAGAAAAAAAAAAGAGTTCATTCTTGAACATCCTTGGCCGAATAGAGGAAAGAAAGGAAGGGGAAAAAGGCTTGAGAAAATCGGCTATGGTGGTTGTTAGACTAAGGTATGTTTGATGTTGTCTTTGAGATGCATGCATGTTTTAAATAGCCCATGTTTAAACCTTGAATCTTGTTGATAACATGAGCAATCGGTCATGAGAAAGGGTTCAAGGAATGGTTGTTGTTCATGTTATTTGGATGAGAAATGGTGAGTTTTGTTGTTTCATGTTAAAGTTAGGTGAATGATGATAGAGGAGTGTTTGAACTATAAAAAAAAAAATCGGCTACCTTGTTATGAGCTAGGGCCGAATGTGGGTTTGGTTGTGTTTGAATATTACATGCTTGGTAGAATGGTGGATGAAGGTGCCGAATGTATGTTGGATTGATAGAGTCTCCAAATTGATTTTTTTTGTGTGCATGCATGACCGAATATACATGGTCACATGAGTAAGGAAATGAGTTATTTGATATGTGGTAAAAGTTAAGTACTAAATCGAAGGTTGCTAAAATTGCCATTTCTTAGCCGAATATGTGCTTGATCAATGAAGGAATTGTTGAAGAACATAGGTGAACTTGGTGAGGGCAATCGGCCTAGTGTACAAATGATATGAAGATTTTAGGAAATTGTTTTGGTTAGGTGTATGTATGATTAAGTATATTCGGCAATATACTTAAAGTGGGTACATGATATTACATTATAATTATTGAGCTTGAGTATATGGATATGTGTATATGTGGTCATATAATGACATCTTGGTTTGAAAATTTAATGATGTGTGATTGCCGAATGTGATAAATAAATTCATGTTATTGAGTTAAATATTGAATACTCTTATTTGTATTATTTAAGCTCAAGAACCTAAAGGAGAGGCGTCCAACAAGGGGAAATCGAAGGTCATCGAGTAGCCGACTCGGAATTATTTTACCCAACATAAAGTAAGTCATTAAGCATGTAGTGGGTAGTATTTCAAATGGTCATAATGTGTATGTATGGATGCTGATTGGAATGAATAAATATACATATATATATGCATGTACGTATGTGATGATGAAATTGTTGAATGAATGAAAAGAGGTAAGATGTACTGAGTTGTTGATCTCGGCACTAAACGTGCGGGATAACCATTTAAGACCATGAGATTGGCGCTAAGTGCGCGGGATTAAATTGTACAGCACTAAGGGTGCGATTTGACTATGTTGCACTAAGTGTGCGAAATGAATATGATGCACTAAGTGTGCGAATTGACCATGCGGCGCTAAGAGTGCGAGTCTGACTATGTAGCACTAAGTGTGCGATTTGATTACGTGGCACTAAGTGTGCGAGTTGATTATATAGCACTGAGTGTGCGGGCTCAATATACATTCGTGAATCATTATGGACACTATGTGTGCGACACTATTGAGTCGATCGCGGACAGCGGGTCGGGTAAGTGTCTTAAGTACGTGGCTAATACGTGCTATGCTTATACTTGGTGTTGAGCTCGGTAAGTTCGAACCTATGTGACAAATATACTTGAAGTCACGTACATAAGTTTTATCGTAGGATGGGTGAAAGGCCGTATAGTCGTTTGATTCTAACGAAAATAAATCGATTTATGAGATTGCTTCAATGTCCTATTGATGAGCATATAGAATGTGAATGCATGAATTGATATGAAATTGAGTTGATAGGTTGGAGGAACTATGGTAGGATTCGGTATGGATGGAGTAAATTGTCTCGTTCCGTTTTGCTTCCTCTTGTGATAATGTTGTTGATAGATGGTAGTGCATTGCTTATGACTTACTGAGTTATAAACTCACTCGATGTTTCCTTGTCACCCACTATAGGTTGCTTGGACTCATCTATTTTTGCGGGGTCGGGCCGTCATTGAAGTCATCACACCGGATAGCAAGTTTTGGTACTTTCTTCTTAGTGTGTTTAGAAGATCATTTTGGCATGTATAAGCTAGTACGTTGTGTTTGAATTATGGCATGTAAACTTTAAGCCATGCGAAAATGGCACGAATGTTCGATTGAATTGGATCAAGGGTAGGCATGAAATGGACCTAGTTACTTTCGTAACAGATGCTGGCAGCAGCAGTGTCATGAGATTGAAAAATCACTAAAAATAGTAGGAGTGGAATTAATTGATGAATAAATTATGTAATCGAAGCTCGATGAGTCTGCTTTCATGAGGAAGTAACGAAAAGATCATATGGGCAGTATATTAAGAGATAATCAGATTTTAGTGGGACAGGGCCAGAACGGTTTCTGGATTCCCTGCTCTGACTTTGGAAATTCATTATAAATTAACCAGAGATAATTAGGGGTCTTACCATATATGTGCAGATTCCTCTCTGAGTCTAGTTTTCATAGAAACAAACGACAACAGTATTGAAGCCCCGTGCAGGGAGATATCCCAGTCGTAATGGGCAAAGGTCAGTGTAGTCGACCCCTGCAACTTGGGGAACTTTGACTAATAAACTGTACTAATTGGCCCAACCAAAAATTCTAAAAAAAATATATAGATGGGCACATGAGTCTAGTTTCTGGGAAAAATTACGAAACTGACTTTCGAGTTACGAAACTCAAGATATGATTTTTAAAACGACTAGTACACAGATAGGGCAGTGTCTGGAAAATAAATTTTGTAAGGGGTTAAAGCCAGTTAACACCTCGTGTTCGACTCCGGTGTCGGTTTTGGGTTCGGGGTGTTACAGTATAGGCTGGATTATATTTTGAAATGTTGAATTTTGGTTTATGTAAATATGAGCCATGCAAAAATGGCTTATTACCTTGATAAGTTTGGATTTAATGTTTCGTTTAGGTGATGGTTATGCTTGATTTTGGTGTTTGGCTATTGCTTATATGTGTTATATGCTTTGGAAATGGTTGATGATTTTTGGAGATATATGTGGTTGATGAATCAGCTATGGTATATATATTCATAAGTATGTTTGGTTGATTCGACTATGATTCATGCTAAGATAAAATATACATGTGAACTTGGTTGATATGTTTGGTTAAGGTGTTATATATGATTTAACATCAATGGATATTTGCTTATGACCAAACATGGTAAGAATTAATTTTGATATATTTATTACATGGTATGTAAGTTATGTGTTTGAATAAATATTTTTGTATTTGGTTAGGTGATAAAATATAAGTGATGGTTATGAACTAGCTGTGATTCAGCATTTGTATATATATAATTATATAATGTTTTGATATGATATTTATGTGTATGATAAGATATATTTGTAATGTATTTGATTTGATGTGTAAATTATGGTTAGTATATATGTATATTAATTCATTTCCATGGAAGGTTATACGCATATGGAATAATAGGGTAAAATGAAGAAAACGTAACTTTGAACATAGCTTGATTATTAGGTATGTTTATATACGGTAATGCATTGAAATAAATGACCAAATGAATAGTGAATTTTGTATTGGTAAAACAAAAAGGTAATATGAATTTTATATGATGCATATATGTTCTGTTTGGTCAAAATGATATGATCATGTGTAATTGGTTTTGTGAATAACTTATTGGTTGGTTATATGAAATGTTTCATGCATGTAAGGTAATAGGTAAATTGAAAGTAGACATTGAATAAAGTATTTGGATTTAGCATGTTTTATCTTTCGGTTATTACATTGGAAATTGACTATATTAAAAGTAGTTCCTGCTATAAGATAACCAAATGGTTATATGAGAATCTAATAAATTGTTTTGTGCTTTGTGTATTAATATTCAAGTTTTGTTAAATTAAAGTTAAAAATGTATGTTTTCGAATTTAATTTGAATGATTGTGTGAATACATGAAAGTTGTATCTTTTTCGGCAATGCCCCGTAACCCTATTTCGGTGACGGATACGGGTTAGGGGTGTGACATAAATTGTATATCTTTGACAATGGTTTGAGCCTGATGATAAATTGACTATGTTCAGCACTAAGTGTGCGATTCTGAATACCTTAGGTTATAAATAACACTAAGTGTGTGAATTGGAATAGCATTTGTAAATGGGGTTACGACGCATTACCGATCATAATACAACTCAAAATAGGCTATCATTTCAATGTTAATCATCTAGTAAAATTTTAAACCAATGTAACATGCTTCGATTCTATAATTCATACAATTTCCAAATTTATATTCAATCAATACAACCAAGGAAATGGAAATCGAATGCCTAACTCATAACCAAGTATATTCCATTTCATATACCAATCATATATGTATACTTAATATTCATCGCATTCGAATAATTTAAATATAAAATAACTTATCATCTTACATATTTTATGCGCATACTTTAAAACATGCAAACATACATCATTTCATTTCATAAAAATAACATGTACCATTATAACATTTGTTTACCTAACTACAACAATTGCATAACATGGATACATATATATAATATTCTACTTAGCATATGCCGAATATATCATCAACTTAACCAATTAAACGACTCAAATAAATTGATCAAAACATTCAAGTTAAATGTCATTTGACACCGACACAAAAACCACATTCATTAATCAAATTTTCATAGCCTAACTTAGTCCACAAATATTCAATACAACAATTATAACATTAACATATAAATAAACACATAATGACATGATTTAAGCACACTTTTCGAACCTTAAATATGGCACATTTTCAACTCAATATAAAACCTAACATTTTAGTCTTTTATTACTGTATCTCAAATAAAGCATATTAACCAAAACAATCATATAACATACTCATTACTTGTCTTCATTGAACGTACCTAATTAGCCAACAATTCAAACATACTATATATGCACATGCATTGCCATTACAACCGAATCAAAATAACTAATACCCATTCGAATATATATATCATTATCATTTTGCTCCATTACTAAGCCAAATTAATAAATCATTATCAAAGACAAAACATACCATACATCAAACTTACCAAAAGTGAGCTAAACATAGGCTATTTGTGATACCTTAACAAAGCAAAACAACCATGTTCACATATATATTTATCTATGCATGAACCATAACTGAATCAACCCAAACACACATCCAAAATCAACAACCATTTTCAATGCATATAACACATATAAACTTGACTAGAGTTTCATATATAACATATTAGCCATTTTCGCATGGCTTATTATATACACAACTTCAAACTTAACCAAATATAATCTAGCTTATACATGCCATAAGTTCAAGTTCAAACTTATAAAATACCAAAAAAACAATCAATAGCTTGATAGACTTTGCTGACGATCCCCGAGCTCGTAACTAGTCTCCAAAAATCTATAAAACAGAAGCAAACATAAACACACAGAGTAAGCTATCATAGCTTAGTAAGTTATAAAAAAAATAAATAACTCAATGTTAATATCAACTCAACTTAACCAAACTAATTTGTGCTATCAGATCACATTTATTTTCAAGCTCACAATTTCATATATAACATATGCTTCTATAAACAAATTTTACCTTGGCCGAATATACAAGTATCTACTATCAAAGTAACATTAAATTTCAAAACCATAGTACCATTATATAACCGAATAAACATAACTCATATACATATATTCATGAATCATTTCATAAATATTCACATTTTCTATTCATAAGGCCGAATATAATCATTCTTATATGTTTGCACAGAGGTCACCATTATGATTTCACTATACATAACCTTTGGTCGAATGTACTTTTCATATACACATATAATTTTTCATTTACATCATATATGATTTGCAACACATATCAAGTAACCAACTTACCTTATTTCAACTAAGTAATAAGCTATTACATACCTAATCACTTTAACTCATTTTACACATTCAATCACAACTTATTATTGCCCGTCGAACCATTTGGAATTGAATAGGATACTTGAATAATCACACATATATCGTACAATGCCAACGTCCTAGACGTGGTCTTACATGCTATCACATATCGATGCCACTATCCCAGACAGGGTCTTACACGAATCAAATATGATGTCGATGTCCCAGACATGGTCTTACACGTAATCACATCTCGATGCCAACGTCCCAGATGTGGTCTTATAGGAGAACACATATAGGAAATCCTATGTCATGACATTTGTATCCTAGCTATTCCTAAGGTTCGTATGGGGCTTTCGGCAATCGTAACTCGGTTGAATCAAACTCGTAAACAATGATTTCAAGCTTATACATGTTTTCCTTTCACATATATACTATCACAATGTACATTCCAGTATATATATTTCGTATTTAATCAAATAAATAACATATATTTGCTTATATACTTACCCCGGACAACGGTAACCGGAACGAGATGACTAATCGACAACTTTGGTTTCCCCCCGATCCAAATCCTATTTCTTTGGTTCTTGATCTAAACATATTCAAATTAAACTCACTCAAACATAACTTCACTCAATTTAGTCCAAAAACACATAAATGGGAAAATTACCATTTTAACCTGACATTTTACACTTTTTACAATTTTGTCCAAATTGCACAAAACACAAAACATGCAAAATTTGAATACACTATGCTTAGGCCGAATGCTCCTTATATTCATACAAGTCCATACATTTCATTTATTTCACATTTTAGTTTCTCAATTTATTATTTCTGTAATTTAGTCCTAATTACTCAAAATCATCAAAAATTCCAATACAAAACATGTTAATCCAAAATATATCTTTCATATTTCATCAACTAACATCACAATGCTCAATTATTCATCAATGGCATAACTCAAAATATTCATCAAAATCAGAAATTCAAGTATGGACTTTGTACATTACACTGCAACGATCTGAAAAACGTAAAAATTATAAAAAATTGAGCTAGTTACGTACCTTAATCAAGTTCAACAATGGTCGAATACCTAAGCTGTGTTTCTTTTCTTTCTCTTTTTGTTATTCGGTCATAAGAAATGAAATATAAACAAATGGATTTAATTATGTTTTATTATAACATATATTAACTTATTTATCAATATACATATTTAACCTTCATGATTTAATAACAAAACTGTATATTGCATGCCATTACCGTCCATTCATATAATCAATGGCATAATTGCAACATAAGGACCTCATGAAATAAAGACATCATCAATTCGGCCCTTTTAAAATTAAACATCAAATTTTCATTTTATGCAATTAAACCCTTTTTATTAAATCGGCACTCAAATGACAAAATTAAATCACGAAAATTTGACACATATAAATTCACACATAATAAACATAGGAAATAATTTTATATTTTTTTTTGACTAGGATTCATGGTCCCGAAACCACCGTTCCGAATAGGGTCTAAATTGAGTTGTTATAACTCTGTCCCCTTAAGGATTTTCGTCCCCGAAAATGTTACCAGTGAATAGGTTTGGATAATGTTCTTTCATTGCATCTTCTGGCTCCCATGTTGCCTCTTCTACTCTGTGTTTATGCCACAGTACTTTTCACTAACTAAATTTTCTTATTTCAAAATACTTTAACTTCGCGAGCAGGAATACGAATCTATTGTTCCACATATGCCATATCAGATTTAATCTCAATCTCTGACGGATTAATCACATGTGAGGGATCAGATCGATATCTATGAAGCATCGAAACATGGAATACGTAATAGCCAGATTTAGACCCTAATCGAAACGGTGGTTTCGGGACTACAAATCCAAGTCAGAAAAATATTTTAAAAATATTTTCTATGTTTATTTTGCTTGAAATTATGCCTATGAAATTTTCGTAATTTAATTTTATTGTTTGAGTGTTCGATTAAATAAAAAGGCTTAATCGCGTAAAATGAAAATTTGATGGTTAATTGTAAAAGGGCTAAAATGAATGTGTCTTTGTAATTTGAGGTATTTAGTATGCAATTTGTCCATGAAAATAAGTAATGGACGGTAAAGACTTTAAATTATAATGGTTTTATATTAGTTAATAAAGGTTAAATATGGAATTGAATTAAAAAGTTAATATATTATAAAACATAAAATTTAAAGCCATGGTTCATACTTTTCTCTTTGGCCGAATATGAAAATAGAAAGAAAAAGAAAAAGAAGCTAGGTTTCTGTTGTATTCAAGCTTGATTAAGGTATGAGTTTAGCTTGGTTTTTGATAATTTTTACATTTTTGAGATCGTTGCTTCGAATACTACCGACCCATGCTAGAATTTTTGATTTTGATGCATATTTTGAGTTATTCCATTTATGAATATTTGTGTTTTGTGATGTTTGAGGATGAAATATCAAAGATATGTTTTAGATTAACATGTTTTGTATTGGAGTTTTTGATGATTTTGAGTAATTAGGACTAAATTGAAAAAATAATAAATTAAGGGACTAAATTGTGAAATAAATGAAATGTGAAGACTTTTATGTGTATGGGGAGTATTCGACTCAAGCATGGCATGGGCAAATTATGCTTGTTTTGTGTTTTGTGAATTTTTGATTAAATTGCTAAAAGTGTAAAATGTATGGGGCAAAAGTGCAATTTGTCCATTTATGTGTTTTTGAATGAATTTGATTAAATAATTTTAAATTATGTCAATTTAGATCAAGAAAAGGGAAAATCGGACTTGGATCGGGGAAAAGAAAAAAATAGTTGAATAGTCAATTTACATTGTTCGTTGATATCCGAGGTAAGTCTTTAGGCAATTAAACATTGTCTATTTTGAATGTAAAATGGTTTAATATGATGATTCAAATTTTATAGATCTATAGTAGAGTAGCCGAATGTGGTTAAACATGGAATTAATGTGGTTGAGTTTTATTCGACTGAGTTAAAAACCTCTGAAAGTTTGTATGAACTACATGGAATATATGTAACACCCCTAGCCTGTAACCGTTGCCGGAAAGGGTTACAAAGTATTACTAACTAAACACAACTTTCGGATAATTATAAATAGACATAGAAATTATTCATCTTAAATTATCACAACCGGAAATATATTAAATCAAACCAAATTTACAGGTTACACATAAATTAGATAACATACAACTATAATCATTATCAAATGGCCGGATATAGGCACATGGAAATAAACATCTCATTATTAATTACTTAGATCAAACATACATACAACTTTATTAAAAACAAAGTTACTAATCATATGGTCATTTGTTAAATCTCTAACCAAACATATATATAACAAGCAAACATATATGCTTTGTTTGTTGTCTACTTTTATTATGCTCTATCACATTATACATATGAAACATTTGCCAAATTACCTGACTGAATAATCAAACACTTTATTTTATCCTTCACACCATCACATCATTATATATATATAATATTAATTATTCATCCAGCATATATATAGCATATCAACTCAAATTTTGACATGCTACTAGCACATATCAATTAAATTAACAAATGTCATACTCAAACTAATTTAATAGCCATATTTTCAGCTAAGTTTATATATAAATCCATATAACCAAAGCAATCCAACTTTTCATCAAGTACATGATACCTCAATTATTATACAACTACCGAAAGTTAATTCACCTTGTTTGCCAAATCTAAACAGAGTCATTTCACAAATTACTCATTATGCTTAACATCTTATTTATAAACAATGATTAAAGGTAATAAACTTATATTTATTTCTATTCCATTACACAGCCGAACATCCACTATTCAAAAATACACATTCATAATTTCATTCAAACCAAATATACCATTTACATATTCTTTGGCATAACCTCACCCCATTACTATATGTATCAATCATATTTCACATATATATATTATTCCATATTATAGCATCCACACGGCATGTTAAATATATATTCATATTTATATCACATAACAAGCAATATATTAAAATCAAATATTACTTTTTTACTTATCACAAATCTATACTCATATAATTATATTAATTTAAATTATACTCGAACAAACATATTAAATCTCACCATACATACTTTACACAACATGTCACCTATTTAATCATATTAAATCATATGACTATATCATCATCATATATCATCATCATTATGTCAAATATATCATTCACATATAGCATGCTCGATGTTTTCAAAATAGATTTAAACCAAAACCATACTTAGACAATCCTTACCAAAAGTGCTAGCCACTTCACACATATATATCAAAACCGAAACTTGCTTATACTTAAACATCATACCTATCCATATTTATCAACCCTATTAACCTCACTTAAGCCAATTTTTTAATCAATCACCTTACAAAATATACAACAAATCATACATCCAAAATGAGCTACTTTCATGGCCAATTATGATTCATCATTAACACATTTCTTTTTCAATATTACAATCAGCATCACAAACATATCACCAAAACACAAATCATACATATCATAAAATATGCATACCAAAATAAACTCCAACCATATCAATTATAACCAAAATTTGATCAAACCTTAAAATCGAACCTAATAAATTAAACAAGCCATATTCGTATGGCTTAATACATATTCAAATTCAAACTTAAATAAATATAATCTAGCCTATACATGCCATAGATTCAAGTTTAAACTTATAAAATACCAAAAATGGTCGATAGTGTGATGGACTTTGCTGACGATCCCCGAGCTCATAATTAGATTCCAAAATCTATAAACAAAGACAAACATAAACACACACAGTAAGCCTTCATAGCTTAGTAAGTCATAAGAAATTAAGTAACTCAATAACATTTATATTTCATTATAACAAAATGGAATCATTATATTATATTGTATACATTTTCAAACTTACAAAAATATGCATTTGTAACACCCTGAATTTGGGCCTAGAAGTTTTGGGCCTTGAGCATGGGAGCGGTTGCAGGCAGCTTATAATATTCTGTTGTGCATACAAATTTCATTAATGAAGGCTTGTTTTAGTGGTTAAGTGTGTTGAGAAGTGTTGGAGAAGTCCTGGGTTTAAACCTGGACTCTAGCAAAAAAAAATTGGTTTAAGGTGAATCAAACCCTGGGTGTAGTAGGTAGGCCTTAAGAATATTGTTGGAGAAATTGTGACACAAAAAAGCCTGGTGGCTTAGTGGCAAGTAGCATGTGGAGCATTTAAGGGGAGGCATGGGTTCGAATCCCATAGCAAGCAAAGAGCATTTATTTTGCTAACAGGGGGCGGCAAGAGTTGGTGTTGAATTTAAACTCTGATGTTGGAGGGATCCCACATCGGGAAGCTAACATAAGAGTGGATGGGAAGCTGGCTTTAAATAGAGAGAACCATGAGGAGAGTAAAGGTACCTTTCTTGGCTGATCCCATTCTCTTTATGGCGTGCTTGTTTGGGTTGGGCGTCGGCTAAGAGTGCTCGGAGCGTGGATTAACTCCAGTCTCCAATCACGTGTTTATTTATCACTACTCTTGTTGTTGGATGGCTACTTCGGGCCGTGATGGGCCGAAAGGGGCCATGTGGGCCCAATGGGCCTACAGGCCTAATTGGATAAGTTGTTTGATTGTGTAGTAAATATTGGACTAGGCTAGGTGAATCGCATATCTGTGGCTAGGTTTGGGCTAAAAGGGCCACACGAGCGTGTGGGCCCATTTGGGTCGAGAATAGGCTTTAGGCCCATTTGTATTGTTATCCATGTTTAGAATACTTTAGTTTACCAATTACTGAAATTCCCTCGACTTGTAAAATTACCAAAGTACTCCCGATTTACAAAATTATCGTTTTACCCTCGATTTACAGAATTACCGTTTTACCATTGATTGTGAAATTACTGAAATACCCCTGTAGGGTAGAATTTCTGAAAACCCCTATAAGGTAGAATTACTGAAATACCCTTATAGGATAGAATTACCAAAATACCCCTGTAGGGTAGAATTATCTAAATACTCTTGTAGGGTAGAAATACCGAAATACCCCTGTAGGGTAGAATTATCGAGATACCCTTGTGGGGTAAAATTACCATTTTGCCCCTAGGGTGTTAAATGACTGTTTTGCCCTTGTGGGCAAGTTACTGACTTGGACTGTGCGTTTGACAGATTTGATTGTGAATATATGTTGGTGATATGAATGACTTGACTATGATTGTTTGATTCAAATATGGGCATGACATTCTGCATACATGACATGTTGCATGGGTTGGGATTTTGTACGAAGGAAGCGTTCTGGTGGCTATGCCACAAATATCTGTTCTGGTGGCTCTGGCACAATATCTGTATTTGGTGACTCTATCACAATATCTGTTGACCGATCGATGGCTAAGTGCCGATCACGCTACCGAAGGCTGTGTGCCGTTGTTGTGGGCTTCGTGCCAATTATAGACCCGTTATTAATGGCTCTGTGCCAACCTAAATATGGCTTTGGGCCATCTTGACTATGGCTTCGTGCCAAACGTATTTACCTGTAGCTATGTGCCTAACATATTTGTTGACGACTCTGTGTCAATCATATTTACCGAAGGCTGTGCGCCAGTTATATTACCGTCACTGATGGCTATGTGCCGAAGTTATTACAGTTATCTATGGCTTTGTGCCACGTATTCTGTTAGGTGGGTTCGCCACATTATCTGATTCTGGTGGCTCTGCCACAATATCTGTATCTGGTGACTCTGTCACGATATCTGTTCTGGCAGCCATGCTGCAAATTTTGTGGTGTGTAGCGGATGGGTGGGTCGAGTTGTCTCCCCACATGGTGTAAGGTTGGTACGAGGGTGTATACGGCTGGATTGGGTTGGGATTGCATTCACATTCTGATTCTGATTCTGTCACGTAATTCTGATTCTGATTCTGATTCTGTTACTAATACTGATTCTGATTCTGATTCTGTTACTGATTCTGATTCTGGTTCTGTCACCTAATTCTGATTCTGATTCTAATTTTGTTACTAATATTGATTCTGATTCTGATTTTGTTACTGATTCTGATTCTAATTCTCATTTTGGTTCCAATTCTGATAATGTTTCTTATTCTGTAATGGGCTAAGGTCCATCTGGTACTGTCTGTTGTAATGGGTTAAGACCCGATTGGTACTGAAATTGTAAGTAAGGCTGGGGCCAGACTTTTAATTCTTTTAGATGACTGACTGTTCCTTTTTATAGTAGGGGATTTCACACTGAGTTTTCGTAAACTCACCCCGTTTATTAACCTTTCAGGTAATTTCCAGCCTTAGATGGATCGGGGTTGCTAGGGGCTCGGAGGAAGCCACACACACTGTTTATGTTACAGTTTTGATTATTACCTTTAAATTATTTTATGTGGGTTGTAGTAAAGCCGTTGTAATTTTCTGGATTTCAAATTTGGAATTTTATTTATTGTTCTTATAATTACTAGTATTAGAACACGATTTTCCAAAGCAACTACTGTTATTCAAAACATCACGAAACCGCAATTGTTTTTAAAGTAAGTTTCCGCAACTACCAAGATTTTTACAAAGTTGTTAAGAATGTTATTCAGTTGAGGTTTTCTAACAAGGTTTAAAAATGGTATAAGTTTAAATTATTAAGAAGGGTTTTTAATGGAAACATGGTTTTCGAAAAACACTTCAATGTGACACGCCAAGTTCGAGCCAAACTTCCAGGTCGGGTTTGGGGTGTTACATTTTGTGGTATCAGAGCCTGGGTTGCAATAACTCGGTTGTGGAATGGGTTTTCAAAGGTTGAATTTTAGAAATTATTTTCAACCACGTGGTCTGTTTGAAGTATTTCTCTTAAAAAGTGTGGCACACCGAGTCTCCGACGCTGAATCCGTAAGTCTTCTGAATACTTTTGTCTATTTAGAAATTGAAACACTATGGATTCCTTAGATATTGGTCTGAATTTAAATTTGGTATTTATTTTATGTGGATGTGATGTTTGGATATAGAAATTGTATATATGTGTGATAAATATGTGTCTACTTCAGTGAATAAGTGTTGTATGTATGAGATGTTTCAAGTTCTAGTTGAAGTGTGATAGTGATAGTAGGATCAGAGTGCGCAGCGGTAGCGTAGTGGGGTAGATGTTACACGACTACCCTGTTAGATGGAAATTTCGAGGATGAAATTTCTTTAAGGGAGGTAGAGTTGTAACACCCTGAATTTGGGCCTAGAAGTTTTGGGCCTTGAGCATGGCAGTGGTTGAAGGCAGCTTATAATATTCTATTGTGCATGCAAATTTCGTTAATGAAGGCTTGTTTTAGTGGTTAAGTGTGTTGAGAAGTGTTGGAGAAGTCCTGGGTTTAAACCTGGACTCTAGCAAAAAAAATTTGGTTTAAGGTGAATCAAACCCTGGGTGTAGCAGGTAGGCCTTAAGAATATTGTTGGAGAAATTGTGACACAAAAAAGCCTGGTGGCTTAGTGGCAAGTAGCATGTGGAGCATTTGAGGGGAGGCATGGGTCGAATCCCATAGCAAGCAAAGAGCATTTATTTTGCTAACAGTTGACGGCAAGAGTTGGTGTTGAATTTAAACTCTGATGTTGGAGGGATCCCACATCGGGAAGCTAACATAAGAGTGGATGGGAAGCTGGCTTTAAATAGAAAGAACCATGAGGAGAGTAAAGGTACCTTTCTTGGCTGATCCCTTTCGCTTTATGGCGTGCTCGTTTGGGTTGGGCGTCGGCTAAGAGTGCTCGGAGCGTGGATTAACTCCAGTCCCCAATCAGGTGTGTATTTATCACTACTCTTGTTGTTGGATGGCTACTTCGGGCCGCGATGGGCCAAAAGGGGCAATGTGGGCCCAATGGGCCTACGGGCCCAATTGGATAAGTTGTTTGATTGTGTAGTAAATATTGGACTAGGCTATGTGAATCGCATACTTGTGGCTAGGTTTGGGCTAAAAGGGCCACACGAGCGTGTGGGCCCATTTGGGCCGAGAATAGGCTTTAGGCCCATTTGTATTATTATCCATGTTTAGAATACTTTAGTTTTCCAATTACTGAAATGCCCTCGACTTGTAAAATTACCAAAGTACTCCCGATTTACAAAATTACCGTTTTACCCTCGATTTACAGAATTACCGTTTTACCCTCGATTTTGAAAATTATCATTTTACCCTCGATTTACAAAATTACCGTTTTACCCTCAGTTTATAGAATTACCGTTTTACCCTCGATTTACAGAATTATCGTTTTACCCTTAATTTTTAAAATTACTATTTTACCCTCGATTTACAGAATTATCGTTTTAACCTCAGTTTACAGAATTACTGTTTTACCCTCGATTTACAGAATTACTGTTTTACCCTCAGTTTATAGAATTACTGTTTTACCCTCGATTTATATAATTATCGTTTTACCCTCGATTTGTAAAATTATCGTTTTACCCTCGATTTACAGAATTACTGTTTTACCCTAAGTTTACAGAATTACTGTTTTACCCTCGATTTACAGAATTGCCGTTTTACCCTCAGTTTACAGAATTACTGTTTTACCCTCGATTTACAAAATTACCGTTTTACCCTCGATTTGTAAAATTACCGTTTTACCCTTGATTTACAGAATTACTGGTTTACCCTCAGTTTAGAAAATTATCGTTTTACCCTCGATTTACAGAATTACCGTTTTACCCTTGATTGTGAAATTACTGAAATACCCCAATAGGGTAGAATTTTCGAAATACCCCTATAAGGTAGAATTACTAAAATACCCTTATAGGATAGAATTACCAAAATACCCCTGTAGGGTAGAATTATCGAAATACCCTTGTAGGGTAGAAATACCGAAATACCTCTGTAGGGTAGAATTATCGAGATACCCTTGTGGGGTAAAATTACCATTTTGCCCCTAGGGTGTTAAATGACTGTTTTGCCCTTGTGGGCAAGTGACTGACTTGGACTGTGTGTTTGACGGATTTGATTGTGAATATATGTTGGTGATATGAATGACTTGACTGTGATTGTTTGATTCAAATATGGGCATGACATTCTGCATACATGACATGTTGCATGGGTTGGGATTTTGTACGAAGGAAGCGTTCTGGTGGCTATGCCACAAATATCTGTTCTGGTGGCTCTGGCACAATATCTGTATTTGGTGACTCTATCACAATATCTGTTGACCGATCGATGGCTAAGTGCCGATCACGCTACCGAAGGCTGTGTGCCGTTGTTGTGGGCTTCGTGCCAATTATAGACCCGTTATTAATGGCTCTGTGCCAACCTAAATATGGCTTTGGGCCATCTTGACTATGGCTTCGTGCCAAACGTATTTACCTGTAGCTATGTGCCTAACATATTTGTTGACGACTCTGTGTCAATCATATTTACCGAAGGCTGTGCGCCAGTTATATTACCGTCACTGATGGCTATGTGCCGAAGTTATTACAGTTATCTATGGCTTTGTGCCACGTATTCTGTTAGGTGGGTTCGCCACATTATCTGATTCTGGTGGCTCTGCCACAATATCTGTATCTGGTGACTCTGTCACGATATCTGTTCTGGCAGCCATGCTGCAAATTTTGTGGTGTGTAGCGGATGGGTGGGTCGAGTTGTCTCCCCACATGGTGTAAGGTTGGTACGAGGGTGTATACGGCTGGATTGGGTTGGGATTGCATTCACATTCTGATTCTGATTCTGTCACGTAATTCTGATTCTGATTCTGATTCTGTTACTAATACTGATTCTGATTCTGATTCTGTTACTGATTCTGATTCTGGTTCTGTCACCTAATTCTGATTCTGATTCTAATTTTGTTACTAATATTGATTCTGATTCTGATTTTGTTACTGATTCTGATTCTAATTCTCATTTTGGTTCCAATTCTGATAATGTTTCTTATTCTGTAATGGGCTAAGGTCCATCTGGTACTGTCTGTTGTAATGGGTTAAGACCCGATTGGTACTGAAATTGTAAGTAAGGCTGGGGCCAGACTTTTAATTCTTTTAGATGACTGACTGTTCCTTTTTATAGTAGGGGATTTCACACTGAGTTTTCGTAAACTCACCCCGTTTATTAACCTTTCAGGTAATTTCCAGCCTTAGATGGATCGGGGTTGCTAGGGGCTCGGAGGAAGCCACACACACTGTTTATGTTACAGTTTTGATTATTACCTTTAAATTATTTTATGTGGGTTGTAGTAAAGCCGTTGTAATTTTCTGGATTTCAAATTTGGAATTTTATTTATTGTTCTTATAATTACTAGTATTAGAACACGATTTTCCAAAGCAACTACTGTTATTCAAAACATCACGAAACCGCAATTGTTTTTAAAGTAAGTTTCCGCAACTACCAAGATTTTTACAAAGTTGTTAAGAATGTTATTCAGTTGAGGTTTTCTAACAAGGTTTAAAAATGGTATAAGTTTAAATTATTAAGAAGGGTTTTTAATGGAAACATGGTTTTCGAAAAACACTTCAATGTGACACGCCAAGTTCGAGCCAAACTTCCAGGCCGGGTTTGGGGTGTTACATTTTGTGGTATCAGAGCTTGGGTTGCAATAACTCGGTTGTGGATTGGGTTTTCAAAGGTTGAATTTTAGAAATTATTTTCAACCACGTGGTCTGTTTGAAGTATTTCTCTTAAAAAGTGTGGCACACCGAGTCTCCGACGCTGAATCCGTAAGTCTTCTGAATACTTTTGTCTATTTAGAAATTGAAACACTATGGATTCCTTAGATATTGGTCTGAATTTAAATTTGGTATTTATTTTATGTGGATGTGATGTTTGGATATAGAAATTGTATATATGTGTGATAAATATGTGTCTACTTCAGTGAATAAGTGTTGTATGTATGAGATGTTTCAAGTTCTAGTTGAAGTGTGATAGTGATAGTAGGATCAGAGTGCGCAGCGGTAGCGTAGTGGGGTAGATGTTACACGACTACCCTGTTAGATGGAAATTTCGAGGATGAAATTTCTTTAAGGGAGGTAGAGTTGTAACACCCTGAATTTGGGCCTAGAAGTTTTGGGCCTTGAGCATGGCAGTGGTTGAAGGCAGCTTATAATATTCTATTGTGCATGCAAATTTCGTTAATGAAGGCTTGTTTTAGTGGTTAAGTGTGTTGAGAAGTGTTGGAGAAGTCCTGGGTTTAAACCTGGACTCTAGCAAAAAAAATTTGGTTTAAGGTGAATCAAACCCTGGGTGTAGCAGGTAGGCCTTAAGAATATTGTTGGAGAAATTGTGACACAAAAAAGCCTGGTGGCTTAGTGGCAAGTAGCATGTGGAGCATTTGAGGGGAGGCATGGGTCGAATCCCATAGCAAGCAAAGAGCATTTATTTTGCTAACAGGGGACGGCAAGAGTTGGTGTTGAATTTAAACTCTGATGTTGGAGGGATCCCACATCGGGAAGCTAACATAAGAGTGGATGGGAAGCTGGCTTTAAATAGAAAGAACCATGAGGAGAGTAAAGGTACCTTTCTTGGCTGATCCCTTTCGCTTTATGGCGTGCTCGTTTGGGTTGGGCGTCGGCTAAGAGTGCTCGGAGCGTGGATTAACTCCAGTCCCCAATCAGGTGTGTATTTATCACTACTCTTGTTGTTGGATGGCTACTTCGGGCCGCGATGGGCCAAAAGGGGCAATGTGGGCCCAATGGGCCTACGGGCCCAATTGGATAAGTTGTTTGATTGTGTAGTAAATATTGGACTAGGCTAGGTGAATCGCATACTTGTGGCTAGGTTTGGGCTAAAAGGGCCACACGAGCGTGTGGGCCCATTTGGGCCGAGAATAGGCTTTAGGCCCATTTGTATTATTATCCATGTTTAGAATACTTTAGTTTTCCAATTACTGAAATGCCCTCGACTTGTAAAATTACCAAAGTACTCCCGATTTACAAAATTACCGTTTTACCCTCGATTTACAGAATTACCATTTTACCCTCGATTTTGAAAATTATCATTTTACCCTCGATTTACAAAATTACCGTTTTACCCTCAGTTTATAGAATTACCGTTTTACCCTCGATTTACAGAATTATCGTTTTACCCTTAATTTTTAAAATTACTATTTTACCCTCGATTTACAGAATTATCGTTTTAACCTCAGTTTACAGAATTACTGTTTTACCCTCGATTTACAGAATTACTGTTTTACCCTCAGTTTATAGAATTACTGTTTTACCCTCGATTTATATAATTATCGTTTTACCCTCGATTTGTAAAATTATCGTTTTACCCTCGATTTACAGAATTACTGTTTTACCCTAAGTTTACAGAATTACTGTTTTACCCTCGATTTACAGAATTGCCGTTTTACCCTCAGTTTACAGAATTACTGTTTTACCCTCGATTTACAAAATTACCGTTTTACCCTCGATTTGTAAAATTACCGTTTTACCCTTGATTTACAGAATTACTGGTTTACCCTCAGTTTAGAAAATTATCGTTTTACCCTCGATTTACAGAATTACCGTTTTACCCTTGATTGTGAAATTACTGAAATACCCCAATAGGGTAGAATTTTCGAAATACCCCTATAAGGTAGAATTACTAAAATACCCTTATAGGATAGAATTACCAAAATACCCCTGTAGGGTAGAATTATCGAGATACCCTTGTGGGGTAAAATTACCATTTTGCCCCTAGGGTGTTAAATGACTGTTTTGCCCTTGTGGGCAAGTGACTGACTTGGACTGTGTGTTTGACGGATTTGATTGTGAATATATGTTGGTGATATGAATGACTTGACTGTGATTGTTTGATTCAAATATGGGCATGACATTCTGCATACATGACATGTTGCATGGGTTGGGATTTTGTACGAAGGAAGCGTTCTGGTGGCTATGCCACAAATATCTGTTCTGGTGGCTCTGGCACAATATCTGTATTTGGTGACTCTATCACAATATCTGTTGACCGATCGATGGCTAAGTGCCGATCACGCTACCGAAGGCTGTGTGCCGTTGTTGTGGGCTTCGTGCCAATTATAGACCCGTTATTAATGGCTCTGTGCCAACCTAAATATGGCTTTGGGCCATCTTGACTATGGCTTCGTGCCAAACGTATTTACCTGTAGCTATGTGCCTAACATATTTGTTGACGACTCTGTGTCAATCATATTTACCGAAGGCTGTGCGCCAGTTATATTACCGTCACTGATGGCTATGTGCCGAAGTTATTACAGTTATCTATAGCTTTGTGCCACGTATTCTGTTAGGTGGGTTCGCCACATTATCTGATTCTGGTGGCTCTGCCACAATATCTGTATCTGGTGACTCTGTCACGATATCTGTTCTGGCAGCCATGCTGCAAATTTTGTGGTGTGTAGCGGATGGGTGGGTCGAGTTGTCTCCCCACATGGTGTAAGGTTGGTACGAGGGTGTATACGGCTGGATTGGGTTGGGATTGCATTCACATTCTGATTCTGATTCTGTCACGTAATTCTGATTCTGATTCTGATTCTGTTACTAATACTGATTCTGATTCTGATTCTGTTACTGATTCTGATTCTGGTTCTGTCACCTAATTCTGATTCTGATTCTAATTTTGTTACTAATATTGATTCTGATTCTGATTCTGTTACTGATTCTGATTCTAATTCTCATTTTGGTTCCAATTCTGATAATGTTTCTTATTCTGTAATGGGCTAAGGTCCATCTGGTACTGTCTGTTGTAATGGGTTAAGACCCGATTGGTACTGAAATTGTAAGTAAGGCTGGGGCCAGACTTTTAATTCTTTTAGATGACTGACTGTTCCTTTTTATAGTAGGGGATTTCACACTGAGTTTTCGTAAACTCACCCCGTTTATTAACCTTTCAGGTAATTTCCAGCCTTAGATGGATCGGGGTTGCTAGGGGCTCGGAGGAAGCCACACACACTGTTTATGTTACAGTTTTGATTATTACCTTTAAATTATTTTATGTGGGTTGTAGTAAAGCCGTTGTAATTTTCTGGATTTCAAATTTGGAATTTTATTTATTGTTCTTATAATTACTAGTATTAGAACACGATTTTCCAAAGCAACTACTGTTATTCAAAACATCACGAAACCGCAATTGTTTTTAAAGTAAGTTTCCGCAACTACCAAGATTTTTACAAAGTTGTTAAGAATGTTATTCAGTTGAGGTTTTCTAACAAGGTTTAAAAATGGTATAAGTTTAAATTATTAAGAAGGGTTTTTAATGGAAACATGGTTTTCGAAAAACACTTCAATGTGACACGCCAAGTTCGAGCCAAACTTCCAGGCCGGGTTTGGGGTGTTACATTTTGTGGTATCAGAGCTTGGGTTGCAATAACTCGGTTGTGGATTGGGTTTTCAAAGGTTGAATTTTAGAAATTATTTTCAACCACGTGGTCTGTTTGAAGTATTTCTCTTAAAAAGTGTGGCACACCGAGTCTCCGACGCTGAATCCGTAAGTCTTCTGAATACTTTTGTCTATTTAGAAATTGAAACACTATGGATTCCTTAGATATTGGTCTGAATTTAAATTTGGTATTTATTTTATGTGGATGTGATGTTTGGATATAGAAATTGTATATATGTGTGATAAATATGTGTCTACTTCAGTGAATAAGTGTTGTATGTATGAGATGTTTCAAGTTCTAGTTGAAGTGTGATAGTGATAGTAGGATCAGAGTGCGCAGCGGTAGCGTAGTGGGGTAGATGTTACACGACTACCCTGTTAGATGGAAATTTCGAGGATGAAATTTCTTTAAGGGAGGTAGAGTTGTAACACCCTGAATTTGGGCCTAGAAGTTTTGGGCCTTGAGCATGGCAGTGGTTGAAGGCAGCTTATAATATTCTATTGTGCATGCAAATTTCGTTAATGAAGGCTTGTTTTAGTGGTTAAGTGTGTTGAGAAGTGTTGGAGAAGTCCTGGGTTTAAACCTGGACTCTAGCAAAAAAAATTTGGTTTAAGGTGAATCAAACCCTGGGTGTAGCAGGTAGGCCTTAAGAATATTGTTGGAGAAATTGTGACACAAAAAAGCCTGGTGGCTTAGTGGCAAGTAGCATGTGGAGCATTTGAGGGGAGGCATGGGTCGAATCCCATAGCAAGCAAAGAGCATTTATTTTGCTAACAGGGGACGGCAAGAGTTGGTGTTGAATTTAAACTCTGATGTTGGAGGGATCCCACATCGGGAAGCTAACATAAGAGTGGATGGGAAGCTGGCTTTAAATAGAAAGAACCATGAGGAGAGTAAAGGTACCTTTCTTGGCTGATCCCTTTCGCTTTATGGCGTGCTCGTTTGGGTTGGGCGTCGGCTAAGAGTGCTCGGAGCGTGGATTAACTCCAGTCCCCAATCAGGTGTGTATTTATCACTACTCTTGTTGTTGGATGGCTACTTCGGGCCGCGATGGGCCGAAAGGGGCAATGTGGGCCCAATGGGCCTACGGGCCCAATTGGATAAGTTGTTTGATTGTGTAGTAAATATTGGACTAGGCTAGGTGAATCGCATATTTGTGGCTAGGTTTGGGCTAAAAGGGCCACACGAGCGTGTGGGCCCATTTGGGCCGAGAATAGGCTTTAGGCCCATTTGTATTATTATCCATGTTTAGAATACTTTAGTTTACCAATTACTGAAATGCCCTCGACTTGTAAAATTACCAAAGTACTCCCGATTTACAAAATTACCGTTTTACCCTCGATTTACAGAATTACCGTTTTACCCTCGATTTTGAAAATTATCATTTTACCCTCGATTTACAAAATTACCGTTTTACCCTCAGTTTATAGAATTACCGTTTTACCCTCGATTTACAGAATTATCGTTTTACCCTTAATTTTTAAAATTACTATTTTACCCTCGATTTACAGAATTATCGTTTTAACCTCAGTTTACAGAATTACTGTTTTACCCTCGATTTACAGAATTACTGTTTTACCCTCAGTTTATAGAATTACTGTTTTACCCTCGATTTATATAATTATCGTTTTACCCTCGATTTGTAAAATTATCGTTTTACCCTCGATTTACAGAATTACTGTTTTACCCTAAGTTTACAGAATTACTGTTTTACCCTCGATTTACAGAATTGCCGTTTTACCCTCAGTTTATAGAATTACTGTTTTACCCTCGATTTACAAAATTACCGTTTTACCCTCGATTTGTAAAATTACCATTTTACCCTTGATTTACAGAATTACTGGTTTACCCTCAGTTTAGAAAATTATCGTTTTACCCTCGATTTACAGAATTACCGTTTTACCCTTGATTGTGAAATTACTGAAATACCCCAATAGGGTAGAATTTTCGAAATACCCCTATAAGGTAGAATTACTGAAATACCCTTATAGGATAGAATTACCAAAATACCCCTGTAGGGTAGAATTATCGAAATACCCTTGTAGGGTAGAAATACCGAAATACCCCTGTAGGGTAGAATTATCGAGATACCCTTGTGGGGTAAAATTACCATTTTGCCCCTAGGGTGTTAAATGACTGTTTTGCCCTTGTGGGCAAGTGACTGACTTGGACTGTGTGTTTGACGGATTTGATTGTGAATATATGTTGGTGATATGAATGACTTGACTGTGATTGTTTGATTCAAATATGGGCATGACATTCTGCATACATGACATGTTGCATGGGTTGGGATTTTGTACGGAGGAAGCGTTCTGGTGGCTATGCCACAAATATCTGTTCTGGTGGCTCTGGCACAATATATGTATTTGGTGACTCTGTCACAATATCTGTTGACCGATCGATGGCTAAGTGCCGATCACGCTACCGAAGGCTGTGTACCGTTGTTGTGGGCTTCGTGCCGATTATAGACCCGTTATTAATGGCTCTGTGCCAACCTAAATATGGCTTTGTGCCATCTTGACTATGGCTTCGTGCCAAACGTATTTACCTGTAGCTATGTGCCTAACATATTTGTCGTCGACTCTGTGTCGATCATATTTACGAAGGCTGTGCGCCAGTTATATTACCGTCACTGATGGCTATGTGCCGAAGTTATTACAATTATCTATGGCTTTGTGCCACGTATTCTGTTAGGTGGGTTTGCCACATTATCTGATTTTGGTGGCTCTGCCACAATATCTGTATCTGGTGACTCTGTCACGATATCTGTTCTGGCAGCCATGCTGCAAATTCTGTGGTGTGTAGCGGGTGGGTGGGTCAAGTTGTCTCCCCACATGGTGTAAGGTTGGTACGGGGGTGTATATGGCTGGATTGGGTTGGGATTGCATTCACATTCTGATTCTGATTCTGTCACGTAATTCTGATTCTGATTCTGATTCTGTTACTAATACTGATTCTGATTCTGATTCTGTTACTGATTCTGATTCTAATTCTGTCACCTAATTCTGATTCTGATTCTGATTCTGTTACTAATATTGATTCTGATTCTAATTCTGTTACTGATTCTGATTCTGATTCTCATTTTGGTTCCAATTCTGATAATGTTTCTTATTCTGTAATGGGCTAAGGTCCATCTGGTACTGTCTGTTGTAATAGGCTAAGACCCGATTGGTACTGAAATTGTAAGTAAGGCTGGGGCCAGACTTTTAATTCTTTTAGATGATTGACTGTTCCTTTTTATAGTAGGGGATTTCACACTGAGTTTTCGTAAACTCACCCCGTTTATTAACCTTTCAGGTAATTTCCAGCCTTAGATGGATCGGGGTTGCTAGGGGCTCGGAGGAAGCCACACACACTGTTTATGTTACAGTTTTGATTATTACCTTTAAATTATTTTATGTAGGTTGTAGTAAAGCCGTTGTAGTTTTATTTATTGTTCTTATAATTGCTAGTATTAGAACACGATTTTCCAAAGCAACTACTGTTATTCAAAACATCAAGTAACCGCAATTTTTTTTAAAGTAAGTTTCCGCAACTACCAAGATTTTTACAAAGTTGTTAAGAATGTTATTCAGCTGAGGTTTTCTAACAAGGTTTAAAAAGGGTATAAGTTTTAATTATTAAGAAGGGTTTTTAATGGAAACATGGTTTTCGAAAAACACTTCAATGTGACACGCCAAGTTCGAGCCAAACTTCCAGGCCGGGTTTGGGGTGTTACAGCATTTATCAAACATATAACTATGCATCAAATCTAAATAGAATAAATACCCGTGTAGTTAATATCATAATTATTTTTCACTTCTAAGGTCACATATAAACCCTTGCCGGATATACTCATTCATATATGAATATACATAAATCACATTTTCAAGATCGCATATATTAAACATTTAACCAATTATAATTTTCATAGACACATATACTTTTATTTGTATCATGAATACATTGTTAAACTGAATGTATACTTTTACATATGCACATATGTACTTCACAATGACAAATAACATTTATATCACTAATTCAAATATCTAACTTACCATAATTTCATAACTTAGTATGAATACATACCTGAACCTTTTAACTCAATTTTTTATTCGATCTTAAGTTAGTATTGCCCGTTGAACCATTCAGAATTGGATAGGACACTCGAATAATCACATATACCATACATTGCCAACGTCCCAAACGTGGTCTTACATGTAATCACATATTCATGATTAGTTGAAAGTGAACTTATGATAGTTATCATTATATTGCATTAAAGCAGTATTGGACAACAGTAGTTGTGTGACCAAAAATTTTGGAAATTGAGTTAGAGGCTGAATAAAATATGAAATTAAAGCTTAATGAGTCTAGTTTCACATAGAAGAAATGATGTAAGTAAAGGAGTTTCATATTATGAAATATTTAAATTGTTGTGGGACAAAGTCAAAATGATTTCGAAATCCCTTGTTTTGATTTTAGAAAATCATTTAAAATTGTAAAAAAATATTTATGGGTTATCATTTATATGCTTAGAATTCTTATGAGTCTATTTTCAAGAGAAATAGATAGAAACATCATCCAAGTCCCGTATCATGAGATAATTAGTTTTTAGTGAAGAGGGGTTGGAATTGTTATATAGCAAAAAATGGGTAACTTTAAGGAATAAACTGCACTTATTGGCTAGACCAAAAATTTTGAAATTTTATGGTAAGAAGATATGTGAGTCTAGATTCAGAAAAAGTTAACGGATCCTAATTTGGAGTTCCGTAGCTCTAGATATAAAAATTTAGTAACTATGACTCGAGAAAATAGCTTGATTAGAACATAAGTAAAAGTGAAAATAGGGTTGTATAATGATACGAACCCAATCGTATCATGTTTTGAAACAGTTTGACAACATCAAGCATGGCCTAAGCTCGAGGGGCCTAAGTGTAAAATGAAGCCTGAATTACATCCGCGTATCCGATCTTTATTCCGAGTGTTCAACGGGAAAGAAAGAGAAAAGTAATATGAATTCGATGGTAAATAAGTGTACCAAATGATTATGTGCGAATGGCTATAGGTACGTATTTGAATTCATGTGAGTACTTTGGAAAATGATGGTTTTGTGGAAGGTATGTATATATGTGTTTATGTGTATAAGAACATATGTGTTCATGTGTATATGTATATGAAGGTGTATGAACTTAGTTAACATCATTGTGACACTAAAACAGCCTTGGGCAGTAGATGTAGTCTGACTTTGAAAATCCACCAAAAATTATGGAAATTGAATTAGAGGGTGCATAAAATTTGAAATTAAATCTTATCGAGCCTAGTTTTGCATAGAAGATATGGTGTAAGTAAAAGAATTTCATATTATGATATATTTGAATTTATGTGAGACAGAGTCAGAATGATTTCGAAATCCCCTGTTCTGATTTGGGAAAATCATTAAAAATTGTACAAAAATAATTGTGTGTTATAATATATATGCTTGAAATTCTTAATGAGTCTATTTTCAAAGAAACAGACGGGAACATTATCCAAGTCTCGTATTATAAGATAATTGATTTTTTAGTAAAGAAAGGTCAGAACTGTCGGAAAGCGAAACAGGGGCGACTTTAACAATTAAACTGTACTAATTGGTCAAACCAAAAATTTTGAAAATTATATGGCAAGAATATATGAGAGCATAGTTTCTGGAAAAATTAGCAGATCTAAAATTGGAATTCTGTAGCTCTAGAAATAAATGATTTAGCGACTGACTAGAGAAAACAACCTGACTAAAATATGAATAAATAATGAGAATTTGGCAAGAACTTGTTAATAATTTGCTTATTATTTTCATACAAACTTACTAAGCGTAAAGCTTACTCCCTCTTTTCTTTTCTCTTAATGTTGTCAGGTTGGCTCGGGGTTGGAGATCGTTGGAGGCAGCATTACACTATCAAGTCACCTCCTTTGGAGTTTTGATGCATATGTTAATAATTTCAAGTGAGTGGCATGTATAGGGACTAGACAAATGATTGGCTATATTGAGTTATTTGTATATGGCCATGAGATGTGGCTCATATTGATTATGGTTTGTAAGTTTATCTAATTATGCTATGTTTAATGCTTATGATGTGATGACGAAATTATGTGGTTGCCTTGAATGATTGATAGTATGTCATGTGTGTTGGATGTATGCTTTATGGCCATTCGAGATGGTCATAATTTTGAAGTAATTGCATGATTTAGAAACAAGATAATGATAGTTAAACATGAGTATTTGATGGATAAGTTGGTAACCTTGGTTTAATAGTAAAAATGGGCATCAAAATGACAAGTCTTATGAATGGGGATTAATGAATCTGGACTTGGTACTTCATGAGTAAGTGCATTATATGAAAAAGGATATGATAGTATAATAAATATGTCTTAATAAAGAGTGTTTACTTATTAAAATGATGCCATGAATTGTGATTTGGATGTGTGCAAGGTTGTAAGGGATTATGAGTAACATAAAGGCTTGGAAAATAGCCTAAGTGTCGGCCATACAAGCTGAGACACATCCGTGTGTCACAACTGTGTGAGGGACACGGCCTGGAGACACAGGCGTGTAGCCTGGCCGTGTGGTTCAATTTGTGTGTTGATGTTATAAATAGAGAGTTACACGGCATGAGGACACGGGCATGACAAAGGTACACGGGCATGTCAAAGGTACACGGGCGTACCCCTGTGTCCACACGGACGTGTGACTCTGTTTTATGGTAAAATTTTCTAAGCTTTCTCATAACTTTCCAAAGTTCCTGGCTTTGTCTTGAACCCTCTCTAAAGTATGTTTTCGGCTTCGTAGACCCAAATAAGGGATGATGAGTATGAGTATGAAAAGTTTTGAATTAAAAGAAATTTTATGGCCCAGTTTTGCATGTTTGTTTATGTTTAAGTCCGGTAATGCCTCGTATCTATCCCAGTGTCAGACACAGATAAAGGGTGTTACATTTAGTGGTATTAGAGCTGTGGTTTAGTCGGTTCTCGAACTAACCTAGCATGTGTATGAGAGTCTAGCTATACATGCCACGGATCTGTGATAACATGATGTCTCCCAATGCAAATGAGAGCCATTTTGTTTAGACAAAGGTACTCTCCAATAGAGCTACACCCGATCACATAGATAGTGATACTAAAGTATTTGAATAAAGTGCAATTTCGATGAGTTAAAATTTAGAAAGGTATGAATAAAAAATTCATGATATGGATGTACATATATAAGACACGAGCAACATGAAATAGAATGTGTATATGGCTTAATGAGCTTATCTATGATTGATTGAAAATTCATGATGTATAAGATTGATTTGCTTGAGTGAATGCATGTGTTTAGATGACTTACCAAAAATATTGATGGGATGAATATTCATGTACATCTATTTGGATGATTATGGCGGGCAAGCTCGTATGGTTTAAATAAATGTGTTAAATTGCTTGGCTTGATTTGCATGATTATAATGATGTGTATATGATGATACTTGAAATGAAAGTTTCGATTGTAATATAGTTATCCATGTTTGTTTGGCCCTTAGTGATGTTGTGTGCATGACTAGTTCGATTAAATGAATGGGATAAGTAAAGTCATCCAGAATTCATAAAATGTATGCATAAGAATACTTGTTTAGATGAAATAATTGAAAAGTTGGCGTAAAATAGATATGAATGTTAGTTTTTCCGACATGAATGATATGATTGTGATAATGTTGCTATGATGATGAAAGTTGTATCACATGTATATGTATATGAGAGTCGAGTTAGAGGCTCTACAACCCCTCCTCCCCCTTACCAAAGTGGTGTTTTATAATGGAATATCCTGAGATTTGTGTTGAATAAGTTTCCGGGTGAGAAACCAGAGAGCTTGATGATAGAATAATCATAAACATGATCAGAGATTGAGAATGAATGGATATGAAAAGACAGAACTAGAGAAATATCGAATTGATCGAAAGATTTATTGATTTCGTAATATCACAGTTAGTAAAAGGTCAACTTTGGAAATTTATCTATTCTGAATTGATTTCAAGAAATGCACTTGTTGAAACCATTTTTCAATTTGAAAAACAAGAGTCGACTTAAAAACAAAAATGGAGTCGCCATCGATCTTTTTTCGAGGTGTGATCGGATCACCTTGAGATTGATCATTTTAATAATACATTTTGATTTATTAAAAGAATAATTTTGGCCTACAAAATTCAAGAAAAAAGGTTCGGGAGTCGGTTACGCACGAGGAAGGTTAGCAGCCTCGTAACACCTAGAATTGGTACCTAATTGATTTAATTAATGTCCTAATGTTGAAAACTTGAAAAGATTTTAGAATATGATCCTTTTATTTAAAAAAAGAACACTTGAATAAATTAAATTGAATGCTAAGATCCTCTTATCTCAAAGAAATAAATGTCACACCCAGTGAGTTAGGATACAACATTTCAAACCCTCGAAAATCAGCTTGTCTTTTGATTTTCAAAACTCATGCATTTAAGTTTAAAAAGGATATTCAGTTATTTGGGTCAAATCTAAAATCGAAACCTAGTAAATTAGGGCACAATTTCTCAAAATTCCAAATATAGAACACTGCCTTTATTTTTTAGAAATCCTTACCTCGAGAAAACAAAGTGTCATATCCAATGAGTTAGGACACAACATCTCGAATTCCCAAGAATAAGATTTTATTTGAAACTTACTTGTTTTGATTTAAGCAGGGCATTCGATTACTTAGATTTGACGAGGGAAATCGAAACTCAGTAAGTTAGGGCACAATCTTCTCGAAGCTCCCAAATACGAGTATTGCCTTATTTTGAAAAAACTTTTGAATAAATGTAACAATTAAACGAAATGCATTTTTATTAAAACAACGATTTTGTGAATAAAATGTCGCGCTAATAAATTACAAAACAAAAATATTAAAACAATTCACGAAAATTACAAGATGGACCAATTTTAAAGCTAACTAGACAATCAAAAGAAAGGATAATAAAATAACATAGTTAATAACGTAAATAATACAATGTCAATGCTAAGGCTAACATGAAAATAATAATAATGAATACACAAATAAATGATATATAAGATGGCTAAAATAATGATACTAATAATTACAAAAATAATGAAGTTTGAGACTGTAAAAAGGGTATAAATAAGTAATTAATATTAATATTAATAACAGAATAACAAATAATCTAAAGTTAGAAATTATAAAAGAAAATAAGTAAATAAATAATTCTAATATATAATAACATGAAATATATTTAAAACTCAAGTAAATAAATAGGAATAAAGATATGATAATAACAGTAACAATAACGTAAGTATATGCAAAAGAAAATATATAATGTAATAATTATAGTGATAATACAATAATAATAATAAAGCAAAAAATAACAATAATAATACATTAATGAGAATAATAATAATATAATAATAATAGGAAAAAATAATATATTAAAGAATAATTATAGTAAAAAATAATATTAAAAATAAAAATAATAATAATATTAATAAAAAGAATAATAAAAATAAAAATAATGAATATAATAGTAACATATAATAATAAGGGAATAACACTAATAATAAAAATATAGAAGATAACAAAAATAATAAATATAATAATGATATGTTAACAATAATGATTATAAAAAAATAGAAAATAATAATATATGAATAATAATATGCTAAAAATAGCAATAGTAAAAATAGAAAATAGTAATAATAAAAATAAAAATTATATAAATAATAATAATAATAACAATAATAATATTAAAATTAATTAATTTTAAAAAATAAAATACCAAAAATAACGGGAAAGGACTAAATTGAACTTAAAACAGAAGTTTTGGGGCTAATTCGAAATGAAATAAGGCGAAAGGACCAATTTGCATGCCTGGATAACAAGGAGGGACCAAAAGGGCAATAATCCCTTGTCCTCCAAAATGCACAGCATCAGGGAGGACCAAATTGAAATCCAAAATAAATTTTTGGGCCAAAATTAAAAAAAGGAAGGAATTTAATTTCAAATTAATAAAAAAAACGGAAGGACTGCGCGCATAAATATCCCCAAAACCAAAAACATGCAGATCCCTGGAGCGGGTCAAGTCGATGTGCGGGTCTGAGGTAAAGCAACGCCGTTTTGGGCATTTAAGGCCAGTCCCAAAACCACGTCGTTTTGAGGGTCTACATAAGTCAAAATTTTTTTTTGAAAATATTCATTTTTTCATTTCAACAAAAAAAAAAACTGAAAGACTCTCTTTTTTCAAAAAAACAGCGGCCGGCACCCAAAAGGTAAAGTTTTTTTTGATGTTTTTGTATATATATATTAAATTTTTTAAGAAAAATAAAGAAAAAATAATTAAAATAAAATAAAATAAAAAATAAAAACTAAAAAAACCGTAACCTATATCTTCCTTGTTTTGTTCTTTTTGATTTTGCTCTGCTATTTAATTCTTGATTTGTGACTGAAACTATTGGTTTTTATTGATTTATTCGTATCCAAAAAAAGAGCCCCTTACAATGGATTTTTGAAGGCTTTTTATAGCCTTTTTTACACCTTATTTTTGCCTATTTGCAGGTACGTGAGCCAACATGCCACTGACATGGTGTGGTGGAGCAGCGCACGTCACGGGGTAGTGGCGTCCGGCAAGTGTGGGAGGTGCGTTGCTTGCTGAAGCGGCGCAAAGGGGGTTAGGGCTAGGGTTTGCTGAAAATGCATAAGCATCTTTGGCCATCGGGCTTTGTTTTTGTTAGGTCTTAGGGTTTGGGTTGGTCTTGGGTATTATTTG
The DNA here is from genome assembly GCF_007990345.1 of Gossypium hirsutum. Classification (NCBI taxonomy): domain Eukaryota; kingdom Viridiplantae; phylum Streptophyta; class Magnoliopsida; order Malvales; family Malvaceae; genus Gossypium; species Gossypium hirsutum. The sequence goes on from NC_053432.1 coordinate 19,228,307, forward strand.
GGCTTGTAAAATTTGGTTTGGACTATTTATTAATATTTTTTGTTTTATAGCGGGCCAGGCAAATTGGGCCTACTACAGCTGCCCCTCTTTGCTCGTCGTCGTGTAACGAGAATGGAGCAAAGACTATAAAAGGACCAATTTTGCCTGGACTTGCTGAGTCTCGGCGCTTCTTTTATTCTTCTTCAAGTAACCTCGTTCCAATCCATTATAGCTTCAGGGGTATAAGAATGAGTGCTTGGATTGTTCCAACGTAATTTCTGGGAGAAGAGATTTGTAGCTTCGATCTACTCTGCTGGAACTTCAAGGAGGTAAGATCGTAATTTCAACCTTCTCCCCTGCAACTTCAGGGAGATAAGGTTTGTGTATTGTTATCCTACTCTACTACAACTTCAGAGAGATAAGGATTGTGGCCTCGATCTATCCCCTACTACCTCAAGAAGATAAGATTCGTCATCTTCGATCTACTCCACTGCTGCTCAGGGAGATAAGATCTTCAATCTTCAGTTTGGTCCCTTGCCACCCCAGAGAGATAAGACTTATATCTTGAACCTACTCCACTGCAACTTCAGGGAGATAAGGCTTGTGGCTTAAATCTTCTTTATTGTCGTTACATGGAGATAAGATTTGCCATCTTTGATCTGCTTCACTACTGCTTAGGGAGATAAGATCTGCAATTCCTCATCCTGCTCCACTACTACTCAGGGAGATAAGGTTAGTGGCTTAAATTTTCCTACTACTTTAGGAAGATAAGATTTGCAATCTTCGATCTGCTCCATTACTGCTTAGGGAGATAAGATCTGCAATTCCTTAGCCCGCTCCACTGCTATTCAGGGAGATAAGGCTAGTGGCTTAAATCTGCTTCCCTACTACCTCAGGAAAATAAGATTCGCCATCTTCGATCTGCTCCACTACTGCTTAAGGAAATGAGATATGTGAATTCACCGATGTTGCTACACCATCCTCTAGGGGACATGTCCTGTAGACTCGGTTTCATATGCCTATGTTTATGCCAAATGATTAAGATGCTATGATCAAAATGAAGATGCTTCTAATGTGTTATGAATGATATAAAGGCAGAAATGTCATGAGAATGATTCTTTTTTAAATGCTTAAGGTATCATTGTTCGTTGTTCATCAGAGTTTTATCACTGACGTATTATGTTGCCTTCTTGCTCAGCTGGTATTTTCTGACAGAAAACCCAAAGAAGCAATCCATTTTGTTCAACTGGTTTGCCCTATTGTAACTTCAGGGTCTATTTCACTATAGCTTTGGGACCTAAGGTTTGTACCATCTTCAAACCCCCTGCAACTCGGGAGTATAGGATTTGAATCTTTCTTCAACTCGGTCTATTACACCATTCCCCGGATGTCATGACTAGATGTATACACCTGATATCTGCATGAACGAGAAATATCATTTTTCTTTTCTCGAGAATGATCCCCTTTTATGCTTGGGGTTGACATCACTCATTTTCATTATTGACACGATATCTTGTCTTCTTGTTCAACTGATATCTTTGACTGAAAATCCGAAGAGATAATCTCAATTTGGACTCCAATATTTCCAACCCTTAAGCTTGGTAAGTTCTAAACCATAGTCCTATTTCAGGTTCCTACACTGTTTAGAAACCCTAGAGTAATATGCAAAACTCTTTTTGTGAAAGTGATTAGTCATTATTTCAATGCAAGACGCTTAAAAAAGATTATAAAGATAGATAAAATTGAAATTTATTAGGAACAAAATCCGAAAAGAATGGATTAATCAAAGAAAGCAAACATTGTCAAAATACAAAAATAGGTAAAGGGAAAAAGATAAGTGCCCCAGATATCGCAGCCTGAGCTTCTTGGTACGAACTCTTCGAGGACCATTTTGAGCTTATCATATGCCTAGGATATCTAGAGTATTTTATCGATGTCCCAAGATTTAGTATACTTCCTCTTCATTAATTCAAGTATAGCATGCCTCATCTTCGATCGAAGTTTGAATTGCCCTTTTTCAGGTTTTCAATTCAAAACCCTTTTGGTCTCAAGGCGCCCTTTGCGGGTCTTCACCTCGGCCTCTCCCTTTTTCCCTCTCTTTTTTTAGGCGGCTTTTGTGGGTTTTCACCTTAGCCTCTTCTTTTATGTGAAATACCTTTTAACTGAATCCGAATTTACTGGGTTAGGCAAGCTCTTACCATCCATCTCAGTTAATATCAGCGCTTCCTTCCTAGTTTGGAATCCATTTCCATCTGAAATATTTTTGTATAGGGAGGATCTTTTTCAATACCAAGTCCCCCTCATGGAATACTCTATGGCGAACCTTTTTGTTGTAAGCTCGCATCATTTGTGTAACAGCCCGATTTAGGCCAAAATGGACTAGTGGTTTTGAAACCACGAATCTGAGGTTGAAAAAAATATTTTTATTAAGTTTTAGTGTTTATATTATGATTGCATAATCGTGTGAAAATTTCGTTGCAAAATTTTATCGATTGGGTGTTTAATTTGACGTTTAGGACTAAATTGAAATAGGTGAAAAATGTGTGTGTTCTTGTTCATAAAGTACTTGATTGAAATGGGGGTTTTAAGTAGAGATCCTTAAATGGAAATTAGACGATTATACTTTATATGGACAAAAATTTGGACATGGATAGAATTTTTAGAAAGTTTAGTAGTAAGGGCATTTTGGTTATTTGCATAATAAATGAAATAAAATGGGAAAAATAACACAAAAATGTGTTCATCTTCATTTAGCTTGGTCGAAACTTGCATGTTCTCCATAGCTAGGGTTTGTTTCAAGCTTTCAAGCTCAATAGTAAGTGCATTCAAGCCCCGTTTTTAATGTTCTTTACATTTTTGAAATCCTCGTAACTCGGTTTACTTATTTCTACCATTATTTTGAGTTAGAGTTTATGTTTAAAAATTTACTCATGAATGATATGCATGTATTTTGATGTTTGATGGTAGAATATGACTATTTGAGGTTAAGAGAACGATCTTTTCTAAGCGATTTTTAGCGAAAACGAGCAAAACGGTATAATTGGTAAAAATACCTAATGCTCATAAGTGCATGTTAGAGTGAGAATTTGATGTTTTAATAGAAGAGAAAAATGTTCAGCATGTTATAAAACATAAGAATAAGGGCTGAAATTAAATTTCCGAGCCTAGGGGCAAAATCATAATTTTGTAAAAGTTAGGGGCAAAAATGTAATTTTTCCATAATGTGATTTTTGGATTGAAATAAATAGTATGAGTATTAAATGAGCTAAATGTGTTGTTATAGATCAAGAAAGGCATGGAATCGACCTCGAACGGGGGAAGGAAAAGGTTTTGGACTAAATTGCAAAATTTCCATATTTTGCACCGAGGTAAGTTTGTATGTAAATAATACATTAACTTCATTTACATTTTTATATTTCAGCATATTATATATATTTTAGCTGATTTTGAAGCATAAATCGACTATTGGAAGAATGAAAATAAGTAATAGAGAGAAAAATCCCGGTTGAACATTCGAAAAGATTGAATAACATAGATGGAGCGTAGCTAGGTCACATGTATGGTGCTGAGTGCACATCATGTGTACAAGAGAGCTACGAGATACTATGTAGTAGCTAGGTCACATGTGTGATACGGGATGTATCCCATGTAGACAAGAGAGCTACGGGAAAGATAAATGTAGCTAGGTCGCATGTGTGATTCCAAGTGAAGGACACCATGTAGACAAGAGAGCTATGAGATAAATTGGCTAGGTCACATGGGTGGTACTAAGTGTTCACCATGTGTACAAGAGAGCCGAATTATATGAAATATGATGGTGGGGCTGTGTGCTGAAACCATCAAGTATCGAGGATTGATCCGAATTGTTCAACAGGATGGTTTTAAGGTGACATTGTAATCATGGACCTATACTTGTGATGTATGAAATGTGGTGAAAATGAATTGTGATATGCATGTTAAAATGAGGTTAATACAAAGAAAGTGTGAAAGAGTGAATTAGCAATAATACTGTTTTGGATAGTCACAGTGACGTGAATTTGAAAAATCACCAAAAATAGTAGGAATTTAATTAGAGGCTGAATGAGATATGAAATTAAAGCTTAATGAGTCTATTCCCATTTAAAAGAAACAGAGCAAGTAATTGAGATATTTATATTTGTGTGTGACTCGCTCAGAATGACTATGTGATCCCCTGTTCTAACTTTGAAAAATCAGTAAAAATTGTACAAAACAAATTAAAAAAATATAGTTTATATTTCTAGATTCCTTATTGAGTCTAGTTTTAAATGAAATAGATTTCATGGATATTTGAATTGCGTATTGGGAGAAATTCAATTCGTAGTGAACAGAGGCCAGATCAGTCGAGCTGTATAACAGGGGAAACTTTAACTAATAAACTGTACTAATTGGCTGGACCAAAAATTCTAGAAAAGTATTAGTAAGAATTAATATGAGTCTAGTTTCAGAAAAATTTTACGGATTTGAATTTCGAGTTTTGTAACTCGAGTTATGATTTATTTAGTGAATATAACGCAGGAGAGACAGCTTGACCAAAGTAGAGTAAATAGTAAAATTAAAAAGTAGATACACTTGAGTTATTGTGTAAACATATTAAATTCTTTATTAATTATTTATATACTTGCTTACTAAGCTATAAGCTTACTTTCTTTTCTCTCTTTTGTCTTATAGTGTCGTCCAGCTTGCACAGGAGTCAAGGATCGTTGAAGATCTGCCTACACTATCAATACTTTTGGGTATTTGAATTGAACATTTTGAATTATGGCATGTATAGTAGACTTAGTTATTTTGTTACGTGTCATAATTGTCTAGGTTTAAAATATTAATTATAGTATCTGACCGATTATTTTGTATGAAGCCTTTGAAATTGGCTAGTATTGTTAAAGGCATATGTTATAATGATTCATGATCTAATTGCACGCCATATTTTTGTCTCAATTTTATTAAATAGTATGTACTATGATTTGTTAATACATCGTACCCTATTCCGACGACAGATACGGGTAAGGGGTGTTACAATTCGCTTCTGGTACATTTGACCATGACGAATAGCTTTTAACCTCTTTTCTTCAATCAAGTTCAGGTGATCGAACCGAGATTGGATCCATTCTGCTTCGTCCAGCTTCAACTCTGATAAAACCCGGAGAGAAGGAATTTTAACTTCAATAGGTAAAACTGCCTCCATCCCATAAACCAATGAGTAAGGTGTTGCCCCGATAGTTTTAACAGATGTTAGATAAGCATAGAGAGCAAATGGTAACTTTTCATGCCAATCCTTGTAGGTCTCAATAATTTTCCCTATGATATTCTTGATATTTTTATTAGCCGCCTCAACTACACCATTCATTTTCGTGCAATATGGTGACAAGTTGTGGTGCTTAATTTTAAACTGACTTTAGACCTCCACTATCATGCTATTATTCAAATTTAACGCATTACCAGATATGATCCTTTCTGGCATGCCATATCGATATATGATCTCCCTCTTCAAAAACTTGCTAACCACTGACTTTGTGACATTGGCGTATGAAGCAGCCTCTACCCACTTGGTGAAGTAATCGATGACCACAAAGATGAATCGATGTCTGTTAGAAGCCTTCGGCGAAATCAGCCCAATGACGTCCACGCCTCATATTGAGAAAGGTCATAGAGAAGTCATAACATGAAGAGGTGAAGGAGGCACATGGATCTTGTCTCCATAAATTTGGCACTTACGTCATTTCTTGGCATAACTGATGCAATCTCTTTCCATCGTGGACCAGTAATACTTGAATCTCATGATTTGCCTGACCATTGTGAACCCATTGGCATACGTCCTGCAGACACCTTCATGGACTTCTTCCAGGATTTTCTTAGCTTCAACGGCGTTAACACATCTTAGCAGTACCTGATCCTTCCTCTTTTTATACAGGATCTCTCTGTCTAAGACATATTCACTGGCCAGCCTCCTCAATGTTCTCTTATCATTTTTAGTTGCCTGATCAGGGTATTCACTGTTCTTCACATATCATAGAATATCATGATACCAAGGATAATCATCTCTCTCCTCTTCTTCATCGATATTGCAGCAATGAGCTGGAGGCTCACAAATACTCATCTGGATCGGCTTTATATCCTCTCATTTATTTACTCTGATCATAGAAGCTAATGTAGCCAAGGCGTCAGCCATCTGGTTTTCATCTCACAGGAGGTAACAGAAAGTGATATCATCAAGCACCTCAATTAATTCCAGAACTAGCTTTCGATAGTTGATCAACTTCGGGTCTCTTGTTTCCCATTCACCTTTGAGCTGATAGATCACTAGTGTAGAATCGCCATATACCTCTAGCACCTTGATTTTGCACTCTATGGCTGCATGGATTCCAGTGATACTTGCTTCGTATTCTGCCATATTATTTGTGCAGTCAAAATCCAATTTGCAAGTGAATGGATAATGATCTCCATTTGGGGATATCAGGATTTCCCCAATTCTGTTGCCAAAAGCGTTTGATGCTCCGTCAAAGTTCAATTTCCAAGAACAATCCTTTGGAATGCCTTCTTTAGTAGTTGCCACATACATTAGATCTTTATTAGGGAAATCAAAGTTCAAAGACTCGTAATCTTCTAGAGCTCTACTGGCTAGAAAATATGCTATTACACTCCATTTCACAGCCTTCTGGTTCAGATAAACTATGTCAAATTTTGAAAGCAAAATTTTCCATTGGGTCATCCTTCCACATAAAGCAGTTGACTCCATCATATACTTTAGAGGGTCCAGTTTTGAGATTAACCAAGTCTTATAATACAACATGTACTGCCTCAACCTCTGAGTTGTCCAAACCAAGAAGCAACATAATTTCTCAATTGGCGAGTATCTTATTTTACACTTAGTGAATTTCTTACTGAGTTAATATATCAACTTTTCTTTCTTTCCTATCTCATCATGCTGGTGAAGCACACATCCCATTAAATTGTCAAATACTATCAAATACAATATCAGTGGCCTACCAGGACTAGGTGGCGTTAGTATTGGGGAATTGGGCAAATACTGTTTAACCTTGCTAAAGGTTTTCTGACACTCATCATTCTACACACCTGTGTTGTGTTTCTTGAGAAGGCAAAATATGGGGTCACATTTCTCAGTTAGCTATGAAATAAACCGGGCAATGTAATTTAGTCTTCCTAGAAAACCTCGAACTTCCTTCTGAGTGCGCGGCGGAGGCAATTCTTGTATAGCCTTGATAAACCATAATATATACATATTTTTACCCCATGCTTGGCATATTTATGGATGATTTTTCCTTGGTTTCATCGAATTTGATGCTTCTAATCCTTTAATTTCATGTTTTATACTCAGGAAAGCCTAGGATAGCAAAAAGAGCGAGAAACGGGCCAAAAACAAACAAATTGGGCTTGAATCAGTGTTTCACATGGCCTAGGCACTTCCACATGGGTGATCCACACGCCCGTGTGTGACACACGGGTAGATCACACGCCCATGTGTCATGGTCGTGTCGACATTAATCCAAGTCAGAATTGCACACGACCTAAGAACTTGCGCACAGGCGTGGCACACGGCCGTGACCCTATCGAGCCCAATTCTAGTTCTACTCAGAAAAAGGCTAATTTTGGTCTATTTTGGGCATTCGAAAGTCTATATAAACACCCTAGAAGAGGATTAAAAGGGGGACACAGAGAGTTGAAGGCAAAAAATACTCAAGGACAGCTATCAGAATCACCTCGGAGGTAGGATCTACATCAAGACTGAAGATCTCCATCCAATTTCCTAGAAGTCTTTGGGTTTCTTTATGTTTTGTTGTTTACCAAAATTTGAAATGTTTTCCATTATTATTATGAACCAAACTCTCTAAATACCTAAGGGAGATAAAACCTAAGATGGATATTATTATTATTTGAGTTATATGATAAATTCTTGTTCTTATTCTTAATTGTGAATTTAACCCTTGTTTTAATATTCCAGGATATTAATTCAGGTTTTTGATGTGCTTATTTAGTAGAGCAAAAGGCCCTATTTAAGAGTAGATCATTCATAATTAAGTGGAGTAGCATGCAATCCTAGAGATAAGACGACATAAATCTGTCGGATTAGAGTCAAATCTAATAAAGGAATCCATAGATCAAGTTAATGCGACAATAGGGGTTTTAATTAGGAAAAGATTTCAATTAATCAACCTAGAGTCAATTGTTTTTAGTCTCGAGAGAGATATTAACATAAATCAGGGATTACTACGGATTAAGTCAAGTGAATAAATTGTCTAACTCAAAGGTAATAAGTGAAGTCTAGGTGGATTCTTCCTTGGGTATTGTCTTCTCCATCGGTTTTCCAAAAAGTATTTTTCAACCTTAATCTCTGTCGTAATCTTAGTTAATTAGATAATTAGTTTTAGATAAAACATTCTCTTAACTTTTAGGCTAGATAATAATAAGATAGTAATTACTAGTACTTTTAGTCCTTGTGGATACGATACTTTCGGTCTCACCATAACTATACTATTGTTCGATAGGTGCGCTTGCCTTAAGTCAAATTTTTAGTTAGTTTCATGACCATCAAGTTTTTGGCACCGTTGTCAGGGACTAAGATATTAGGAACGCTTAATTTTTATTACTTTAGCCATTCTTTATTTTTATTGCAATTTAATTTTGTTTGTAATTTTTATTAATTACTAAATTTTATTTTCTTTACTTCTGGCAGGTTTTTATAGTTTATGACTAGAATAAACCTCTCAGGACCTCTACTTTTCGATAGTGAGATCAAGAGCATAGCTCGTAGAAACCGAAGAGAAATAAGGCGAAGCCTACAATACATAGAGGAAGGACAAGAGGACGATATTCATACTACAACTGAGGAGATGGCTGATAATCAGAATAATTCGTTACCTCCTGTGGTTGCTATGTATGGTTATGCTAAACATACTTTAACAGGAACTAAATCGAGTATAGTTAGGCCTGCTGTTGCTGTAAATAATTTTGAACTGAAACCTAACACAATTCAAATGATACAATAGTTTGTTCAGTTTGATGGTTTGCAGGACGAAGATCCAAACACTCATTTAGCAAATTTTTTGGAATTCTGTGACACTTTTAAGATCAATGGCATTTCTGACGATGCCATTCGCCTCCGATTGTTTTCATTCTCATTGAGGAACAAAGCTAAACAATGGTTAAACTTGTTACCATGAGGGTCAATCACTACTTGGGAACAAATGACCGAAAAATTTTTACTAAAATATTTTTCGCCGGCCAAAATGGCTAAACTAAGGAATGATATTTCTTCTTTTGTACAAATGGATTTAGAAACACTCTACAATGCATGGGAGAGATACAAGGATCTATTGAGAAGGTGACCTCACCATGGGTTACCCCTTTGGCTACAAGTTCAAACTTTCTACAAGATTTGAATCCCTCCAGTAGACAGATGAATGACGTAGCTGCTGGTGGGACCATTAACCTATTTGTACATTATGGAAGAGGGGCGCATTCAATCTTTGATTGTCCATTAGTTTGGTTTCTTTTCATCGCGGGATAAAGTAGTTTGGTAGCTCGCAAGGCTCATAACCTTGAGGTCATGGGCTCAAATCTCGTTCCCTCAACATTACATTTTTTTGACAAAAAAAATTAGACTTGACCCTATTAACTAGTCATTTTTTCTTTTAGGGGTGTATTATATTCCAATTCCAGTCAACTATTTACAGTCAACTATAACGAATCTTTTATCCTCTTATCTTAAATACATTGCCCTGGGTGGATAGCGGGAATCGAACCCGCGTATTCTCTTAAATAAGACACCTGCAGAGGCTTATGAGTTTATAGAAGAGATGTCACTGAATAATTATCAGTGGCAAGTTGTAACACCCTGATTTTGGGCCTAGTCGGAATAGTGGTTTCGGGACCACAAATTCGACGATGAAAATTTTATTTTTTTATTATATTTTTTATGGCCTACGATTTCAAGGAATAATTTTGTGAAAATTTTGTTCGAAAATTTGGACATTTGGGCACTTAATTTAGTCAAAAGGACTAAATTGTAAAAAGTGTAAAAGTTGAGTTCTACATACTAGAGGTGTCCAATTGTTATGAAATTTTAAATTGAGGGTCCTTAAATGGTAATTAGACCATTGGTTAATTGCTGGACAAAAATAGACATGAAATGGGTGTAATAAAATATGTTTAAGTTAGGGGTATTTTGGTAAACTAATAATTAAAAGAATTAAAAAGGAAAATAAGCCAAATTAGCTATCATCTTCTTCATTTAACCGTTTCTACCAACAGCAGCCATGGTTAAGGTTTGTTCAAACTCCCAAGCTCGATTGTAAGTGCTCCTTAGCCCTGTTTTTAAAGTTCTTTACATTTTTGAAATCCCAGTAACCTGGTTAAGCTTATTCTAGCAATAATTTAACCTAGGGTTTATATTTGGAAAAATACCCATAGGTAAAATGTGTTTATTTTGATGTTTTATGGTAGAATATGAAGCTTGAAATTGTGTTAAACAACTTTTACTAAGCGATTTTACGTGAAAACGAGTAAAACGACATAATCGGTAAAAATACCTAATGTTCATAAGTACATGTTAGAGTGTGAAGTTGATGTTGTTATAGAAGGGAAAAATGATCAGCATGTCATAAAAACATAAGGAAATAGGATGAAGTTTAATTTACGAGCCTAGAGGCAAAAATGTAATTTTGACAAAGTTTATGGGCAAAATTGTAATTTTTCCAAAATGTGATTTTGGGTCAATTTGAATAATGTGAGTCCTAATTAGGCTATATTTGTAATGATAGAGCAAGGAAAATTGAAATTCAGGCTAAAATCGGCAAAATTCCAAGTTGTGGACAAAATGGTAAAAATGGCCATTTTCATATACGAGGTAAGTTCGTGTGTTAATAATAATGCAATACCATACTTGAATTGTAATTTTCTATTGTTATGGCATAAATTGTATAATTTAATATGTTTAGGAGAAGTTGATGCATGGTGTGTATGATATGGAAAATGTGATGCTTGTTGTGTCATGTGAAATTGAATGGCAAATTATTGTTACATGAATTGAATGTTAAATTACTATTACATGGGTTATATGAATTGCTACACGGTTGTATCTGATGAGATTTTGACAAGTTTGTACGTAAATAATTTATCGATTCTTTTTATTTTATTATATTTTGTTTTCATATGAAATGTGGTTGCCTATAGAATGATTATTTGTTGTAAATTGCAAATTGAAAAAGGACTATGAATAAATTGTAACATGTTGGAAAGTGAGGAATTGTTTGGCTGAGCCTTCAGAATAGAAATGATACGAATGGTCTATTGTGAGGTTACGTGTGTAGTACTAAGTTCAGGCTACTACGTGTACCGGATTATTGGTCGCATGTGTAGTACTAAGTACAGGCTACTATGCGTACCCGATAACTTTGATCACGTGTGTAGTACTAAGTGCAGGCTACTATGTGTATCAGATGGTTAGGTCACGTGTGTAGTACTAAGTGCAAGCTACTACGTATACCGGATAATTGGTTGCACGTGTAGTACTAAGTGCAGGCTACTATGTGTACCAGATAGCTTTGGCCACAAGTGTGAAAATATATGCAGGCAACTGAGTATCAGTTATTTTCCGAAGAGTTCAACAGGAAAATCGATTAAGTAAAAATACATGTGAACATGATTATATGATGAATAAGTTCAAGTATATGTTTATGAAAATTATGAGCAATGTGCCCGATATTTGAGTGAACTTCGATAAGACAAAATGGATTAAGTGAAATTATGTAAGATTGAATTTTAGTAGTAAAACAGTGTTGGACAGTAGCAGTTGTGTGACTTTGAAAATTGACCAAAAATTGTGTAAGTTGAATTAAATTTCAAAAAAATATGGAATTAAATATTAATGAGTCTATTTGCATATGAAAGAAACAGGGGGAGCAAAAGAGTTCTATATTATGTGATATTCTAATTTTTGTGGGACAGTGTCAGAATAAATTCAAGGTCCCCTATTCTGACTTGGAAAACTCGTTAAAAATTGTAAAAAAATAATTATGAGTTATAATTTATATGAATAGAATACTCAATGAATCTACTTTCATGAGGAATTGATGGGAAGATTATTTGAGTCCCGAAATATGAGATAAATAATTTTTAGTGAAGAGAGGTCAGAACTATTGGACAGCGAAACAGGAGAAAGTTTAATGAATAAATTGTACTAATTGGCTAAACCAAAAATTCTGGAAATTTTATGGGAGAAAGGTATATGAGTTTAGTTTCAAGGAAAATTAACAAAACTACATTTGGAGTTTTTTAGCTCCATATATGAATGATTTAGTAACTATAACTCGATAAAATAGCTTAACATAAACATGTGTAATTGTACAATTATAGTGTTTTATCTTGAAAAGCATGTAAGTAATTGCTTATTAATTTCATATGCACTTACTAAGCGTAAAGCTTACCCATCCTCTCCATTTCTTTAGTATTGGCAAGTCGGCTCGGGGTTGGAGATCGTTGGAGGCAAAATCACACTATCAAACTATCATTTTTGGGAGAATTAATTCAAATATTAGAAATATCAAGTGAGTGGCATGTATAGGAAGTTGGTTTATGATATGTATTATTATTATGACTTTGACCATACGTACCAGTCTACTTTGAGTTATCGTATATGATCATGAGATGTGGTCCTTATCCATTATGGTTTATAAGTTTAATTAATCATGCCATGTCCTATGTTTTGATGTGATGATATAGTTAGCTTTGTTTGTTATGCATGATTGGTAATACATCAGGTAAGTTAAATGCAGGCCAGTGGATCATGAATTAAATGGAAATGAGTAATGTTGCATTGAATATGGATGTTTAATGGAAAAATTGGTAACTACATTATAATGGTATAAAATGAGAATAAGATTTAGCATGTCTAGTTCTAGTTAATGTAATAATGTATAACATATACAGGATGGTAAGCAAATATGTTTAAATTGAATGACATGTTATTGCATGATTATGGATGTGTAAGTGCTCATTTATACCAGGTTATATGTCTTTAAATATGAATCTATGAATGTGTTCGAAAAATTTTGAATTAAATGAAATTTTATGGCCCGGTTTTCATCTATGTGTATGGTTAAGTCTGGTAATGCCTCGTACCCTGTTCTGGCCTTGGATACGGGTAAGGAGTGTTACACAAGTCATGAGGACAAAGCCAACGAAAGCTGTCGGCGTTTTTAACGTTGATTCAGTTACTATGCTTTCCAATCAGGTAGAACTTTTGAATAGAACAAATAATGGTTTACTTGGTTCTACGCAGGTACATCCAGTAATGCAGTGCAATGCAAGTGGAGGTGGATTAAACAATTTAGACTATCCATCCTATGGCCTTAACATGGAGCATGAGCAAATGAACTTTATGAGTAATAATCCTCAACCTCAAAATAATCCTTATAGTAACACTTACAATGCAGGTTGGAGGAACCACCCAAATTTCTCATGGAGAGGCCAAGGAAATCATAGACCACCACCCCCTCCAGGCTTCCAACAACAACCTTACCAGCCAGAGAAATAGGCAAACCTTAAGGAGATGATGACAAAATTTATCTCAGTAGCAGAGACTCATTTTCAAAATACTGAAACTGCACTTAAAAATCAGCAAGCATCAATTTAAGGGCTCGAGAATCAAATAGGACACCTAGCTAAGATGATTTCAGAGAGACCAGCAGGGAGCCTACCCAGCAATACCGAACCCAATCCAAAAGAGCATGTGAAAGCAGTTACATTAAGGAGTGGGAAGGTGTTAGCTGAATCTAAAAAGAAGCTGCAACCAGAACCTGATAGAAAAAAAGGTGAGGAGGAAGAACCCGAAAATAATGAAAAATCGGTGTTAAGGGAATATAAACCACCAATCCCATACCCAGCAAAGTTGAAGGAAGACCGCATGGATGCACAATTCGGTAAATTTCTCGAACTTTTTAAACAATTACATATTAATTTACCTTTTGTTGAAGCTATCTCACAGATGCCTACATATGCAAAATTTTTAAAGGAACTTCTAACAAATAAAAGGAATTTTGAAGACTTGTCTATAGTGGAACTCATCGAGGAATGCTCGGTTATACTCTAAAATAAAATGCCAACCAAATTGAAAGATCTAGGAAGTTTCACTATTCCCTGCTTAATTGGTAGTTTGAATGTTGAGAAGGCACTAGCTGATTTAGGCACTAGCATTAATTTGATGCCATATAAAATGTTCAAGCAACTTGGTTTTGGGGAACCGAAACCTACTAGGATGAGTATTCAACTAGCTAATAGATCTGTTAAATATCCTAGGGGTATTATAAATGACGTACTTGTAAAAGTAGATAAATTTATATTCCCTGTTGATTTTGTTGTGTTTGACATGGATGAAGATGTTGAGGTGCCTTTAATTTTAGGTCGTCCATTTTTAGCCACTGCTAGGGCTGTTATTGATGTGGGTGATGGTAAACTTGTGCTTAGAGTAGGTGACGAAGAGATTATTTTTAAAATTTATGATGTCATGAGATTTTCTAGAGAACAGGATGACTCATGTTATTTTATTTACTCTATTGATCATGCTACTCAAGACTCTTTATAGGAAATCGTACATAAGGACACGTTGGAACTCTGTCTTGCCCAAGGAGAGGAGGTAATTAATGATGACTCTGAGATAGGTAAGTTAAAAGCTGAACTAAATTCCAATGAGCCTTCACTGAGACAGAAGAGCTACGAGGGTATTGAGGTAAACAATGAATTAAAATTAAAACCCTCTGTTGAAGAACCGCCTAAATTGGAATTAAAGCAATTACTAGATCACCTAGAATACGCGTTTCTTGGAGATAATTTCACATTACCAGTAATTATTACTTCAGATTTATAGCCAATCGAAAAAGACGAGTTACTCAAAGTATTAAAGGAGCATAAAAGAGCCATAGCTTGGAAGATTTCTGACATAAGAGGGATTAACCCTTCTTTTTGCACACATAAATTTTAATGGAAGATGAATCTCTTTGTGCGAGCTCAAAGACGGTTGGATCCTAACATGAAAGAAGTCGTAAAAGTTGAGGTAATTAAACTTCTAGATGCTGGAATTATTTATCCTATTTCTGATAGTTCCTGGGTGAGTCCTGTGCAGGTTGTTCCTAAGAAAGGAGGCATGACTTTCGTGGCCAATGAGAAGAACGAATTAATTCCAACATGAACAGTCACGGGATGGAGAGTCTGCAGTGACTATAGGAAATTGAATGATGCCACAAGAAAAGATCACTTTTGTGACAGCCCTAAATTGACCTTAGTCGGAAAGTGGTTTCGGGACCACAAGACCGAGTCATAAAAATAATTAACCATTATATTTGATGCTTATTATATGTATATAGGCATGTGTGAAAATTTCATGTTTGAATTTTGTTAATTGTAAGTGAATTTTGCTAAATAGGACTTGTGTGAGAAAATTTAGAAATGTGCTAGGCAAATGTCAAAGTGGCCTATTGATGCATGCTAGAAAATGTTGTCCTTGCATGTCAAAATACCCAAAACTTGGGATGGTGGTCGGCCATGCAATGGGTAAAAAGGTATTATAAACATGTTATGTTAGTGTTTCATGGAGGAATGATAAAATAAGGAGCATGGTAATAAAATAATGAAAAGGAAAATGATGAAGAAAAAAAAAGAAAAAGTTCTCATGTTGTTCAACTTGGCCGAATAGAAGAAAGAAAAAGAAGGGAAAGAGCTTGGAGAAAATTGGCTATGGTGGTTCACTAGACTAAGGTATGTTGATGTTGTTCCATGAGATTCATGCATGTTTTTAGTTGTTAGCTTGAGTTCTACCTATCCCATGGTTTAAATCTTTGCTATGAGATGGAGATGATATTCGGCCATGGGTGTTGTCTTCTTGGTTGGTGTTTGATGTTGTGGTGATGAGGCATGAAGATGAGTTAAATTTCGGCTAAGGTGGACTTGTGTTGATGTCATTTGCATGCTAAGTGTGAAGCTTTGTAATGATACATGTGATGGTGATTGATGACTCTTGGATTTTCTTTTTAGCATTTTTGAGTTAGACATTAAGTTCTTTGTTTAACCCATGACCAAAATTGAAATGGTATGGTGTCTTGATGCATTCGACCATGGTAGGAAGTAGATGAGAATTGGTAGTAAGGTGAAGTGCAAATGTTAGTACTTGATTACTAGTGTATATATGTGTATTAGCCGAGTTTTGAACTTGAAACAAAATGGTATGTAGTCAATACAAGTAACCATATTTGTAGGAAGTATTAAGCATATAATCGGCCTCAACATAGACATGCATATTCGGCCACATGAGGTAGATTGGTGTTGCATGTATTCGGTTAGAGGCAAGCATATTGATGCTTTTATCTTGGCTTAGATAATCGGCTAAAAGAGAGTGTGGGCTAATATGTTGAGTTAATTCATGATTTCATATATATGTGACTCTAATGTCTAATGTATATATGGATTAAGTACCTTGAGTTCCTCTTTGTGATGTTCAAATGATTAAATCAATTTATTTGTTAAATTAAGCTCAAGAGCAAAGGGGAACTAAATCCGATAAAGGGAAGGAAAAAGTGATCGAATAGCCGTCGAAATCGTTCGACAACATCCGAGGTAAGTTTTTGAGTAATGAAACTTAGTTTACGATTTGATTAAGTCATGACGTAGAATCATAACAAATATACGGTGATATAATGATTCTACTTGAATTATATGTTGAGTTAATTAGTCTATACGTATGATGGGTAGCCGTATGTGCACAGAGATCATGTCATAAAGCAAACCAAATCATGCTGTTTGTATGTGGCTATTGAGCCGAAAATGGGAATGCTTAATAATTGACTTGTGTTTGAATTCTAGTTATGAAAATGAAATAAAGATGTGTCATGATTTACTGATATGTGCATGAATATTCGGATGATAACGGGGCTAAGTCCCGAAGGCATTTGTGCTAGTGACTAATTCCGGGCTAAGTCCCGAAGGCATTTGTGCGAGTTACTAATTCCGGGCTAAGTCTCGAAGGCATTTGTGCGAGTTACTAATTTCGGGCTAAGTCCCGAAGGCATTTGTGCGAGTTACTATATCCGGGCTAGGTCCCGAAGGCATTTGTGCGAACTACTATATCCGGGCTAAGTCCCGAAGGCATTTGAGCGAGTAGCTATATCCGGTTAAATCCCGAAGGTACTTGGTTTGGGAATGAGCGATCTTGTTGTAATAATTTCAATTAATATGCTCGTAAAATCCCAACGATGAGGTATGTTTCGTATATGCATTGGATTAGTTGATTCCTTTTAAATAGTATTCGCTCAGTCGGTTAATGAGCTTCCGGCTTTTGGTGAAGTTGATCTCTTATGTATGAGTATAAGGGTTCGTATGTGAAGTAGGTATGATTTCGAGAATGTGTGTATATGAAATTATCCGTTTAGTCATATGAATGCTATACTTCAATTGTGCCTAATTTCATTGCTCAAAACTTACTAAGCATTAAATGCTTATTCCGTTTCTTTGATTCTCTGTTTTATAGATTTTGGTTCGTCAGCTATCAGACTCGGGATTGTCAAAGTCGAAGTCGTCCACACTATCAAAGCCCTTTTGGTACTCATTTAGATGAACTCTGAAAATGGCATGTATAGGACTACCCCTTTTTGTTGTTGGTCATGTACCCTTTGGTTTTGTATAAATTTGGATAGCCATGCGAAAATGGCTTATATATACTTTGAGCATAGCATTATAATCGTTTTGTATGTCGTTCATTGAGAGGTATGGAAATGTTTGGTAACGATTAGCCATTGGAATGGTTAATCGTGATCATTTTGGTGCTATGTATGACAAGTTCTAGTTGATTCATGGAAAACCATGAATAGGTAAAGTTTACCTTAAAAACGGATGCTGACAGCAGCAGTGGTGTGAATTTTAAAATCACTAAAAATAGTAGGAATGGAATTAAATATTGAATAAATTATATAATCGAACCTTGATGAATTTATTTTCATATGAAAGTAACGAAATGATCATATGAGCCGTATTTCATGAGATGTTTAAGTTTTCGTAAAATAGGGCCAGAGCAATTTCTGGATCCCCTGATCTGACTTTAGAAATTCACTATAAATTAACCAAAGATAATTAGAGGTCATGCAATATATGTATAGATTCATTTTTGAGTCGAGTTTCGTTAGAAACAAACAGCATAAGTATTGAAGCCCTGTACAGGGAGATATATAAGTCGTAATGCATGAAGGTCAGAGCAGTCGAACCCTGAAACAGGGGAGAATTTAACTAATAAACTGTACTAATTGGCCCGACCAAAAATTCTACAAAAAAATTTGTAGATAGAAATATGAGTCTAGTTTCAGGAAAAATTTACGGAACTGGTTTTCGAGTTTTGGAACTCAAGATATGATTTTTAAGGTGACAGTGACGCAGTTAGCCAGCTTGTCTGGAAATTTTTAAATGAACTGTGTTTTACAATGAAATAAGTCCGTGAATACCTCGTTTTCGACTCCGAAAACGGTCTCGGGTACGGGGTGTTACAAATTTATTGGTATCAGAGCTACGGTTTAGTCGATTCTAGGACTACCGTAATACGTTTGGGTCTAGCTATACATGCCATTTTGCGATTATTTGATAGAGTGGTGATTTCTGACAATTGAAAATGTGTTTATTTATAGTAATGGATCCCGATCCCAACCGAGCGGTAGCTGATGATCTTGAGAGTGTAGCGCCTGCTCCCGTGCAAGGGACAGCACCGGCGGACTCTCAACCTATTGCTAGTAATCCGAACGATGAAGCTAGACAAGCTTTTTATAGCGTGATGAATGATTGGTTCAACCAATACATTCGAACTAATACGGCTGTTCCACAACCCCCATTCCCGACTAATACAACCCCGCACCTGCAATGCCTCCGGTCACTGACCAAATAAGGTCAAATAAGCCCTCAGTTGACAGAATCTGAAAACATGGGGCTACTGAATTTAAAGCTACGGACAGCGACGACGCCGAGCAAGCTGAATTTTGGTTGGATAACACTATTCGGGTACTTGATGAACTATCTTGCACACCCGATGAATGCTTAAGGTGTACTATCTCCTTGCTACGTGATTCTGCCTACTATTGGTGGAATACGTTGATTTCTGTTGTGCCCAGAGAGCAAGTAACTTGGGAGTTTTTTCAAATCGAGTTTCGAAAGAAGTATATCAGTCAGAGATTCATTGACCAAAAACGGAAGGAATTTCTTGAACTTAAACAAGGTTCCATGTTGGTTACCGACTATGAACGAAAATTTGTGAGGCTTAGTCGGTATGCACGAGAATGCATTTCTTCAGAAGCTGTGATGTGTAAACGTTTCGAAGATGGACTGAATGATGATATAAAGCTGTATGTTGGCATTTTGGAAATCTGAGAATTTGTGGTACTTGTCGAGCGAGCTTGCAAAGCCGAGGAGCTCAGTATGGAGAAAAGAAAAGCTGATGTTGGAGCAAAGGAGTTTCATAAGAGGTCTTCGGGGAGGCCCTTTCAACAGTCATCGAAGAAATTTAGAGATGATTTAGGCCGATCTAGAGACACTTTGGGTTTTTCTAGACGAGATCGTGATCGACCCCTTATGAGTGCACGAGTCACTTCGGTCGCCAGTGTTGGATATGATCGTCGAGACAGAACGGAGTGTCAGTATTGTGGTAAATGGCATTCAGGGAGTTGTAGATTCCATGACCGCTCCTGTTACAAGTGCGGATCAGCTGACCACTTTATTAAAGATTGCCCGAGATTGTCTGAACAGAACGTAAATTAGAGTGGGAAACCTGGTGATACTACTACTCGGGGTAGACCATCTAGAAATACGGGCAATGCTAGTGGCGATCAGAGAGGATCTAGAGATGCTACAACCAGATCTGAGGCTCGTGCTCCTGCTAAAGCTTATGCTATATGCGCACGCGAGGATGCTTCCTCGCCAGATGTTATTACCGGTACTTTTACTTTCTTTGATACTAATGTGATTGCTTTGATTGACCCTGGTTCTACTCATTCTTATATATGTGAAACCTTAGCATCCAGTAAGACTCTACCTGTTGAGTCTACTGAGTTTGTAATTCGGGTGTCAAATCCTTTGGGTCGTTATGTGCTTGTCGACAAAGTGTGTAAGAAATGTCCCTTAGAAATCAGAGGTTCCTGCTTTCCGGCCAATTTGATGCTTTTACTGTTTGATGAATTTGATGTTATCCTCGGTATGGATTGGCTAACCGTTCACGATGTAGTTGTGAATTGCAAAAGAAAAACTATCAATTTGAGGTGTGCAAATAATGAGATGATTCGAGTTGAGTCTACTGACTTGAATGGGTCGCCAGCTGTAATATCACCGATGTTGGCTCAGAAATATGTAAGAAAGGGGTGCGAAGCATACCTTGCGTATGTACTTAATGACAAAGAGTTAGAAAAGAAGCCTGAATCTGTGCCAGTGGTTTGTGAATATCTGGATGTTTTTCCCGAAGAATTACCGGGTTTACCACCTGTTCGGGAGGTAGAGTTTGGTATTGAGCTTGTACTTGGGACTACACCGATTTTGATAGCTCCGTATCGTATGGCACCAACAGAATTAAAGGAATTGAAAGCTCAGTTGCAAGAGTTGACGGATAGAGGTTTCGCTCGACCAAGTTTCTCACCTTGGGGTGCACCAGTATTATTTGTGAAAAAGAAGGACGGAACCATGAGGTTGTGCATCGACTATCGTTAGCTGAATAAGGTGACAATAAAGAATAAATATCCGATACCGCGCATTGACGATTTGTTTGATCAACTAAAGGGAGCCTCAATGTTTTCAAAGATAGATTTGAGATCGGGTTATTATCAGTTGCGAATTCGAGATTCGGATATACCCAAAACATCTTTCAGAACGAGATACGGTCACTGTGAGTTCTTAGTGATGCCGTTTGGGCTCACTAATGCCCCTGCGGTATTTATGGATCTGATGAATCGGGTCTTCAGACAGTATCTGGACCGGTTTGTAGTTGTGTTTATTGATGACATCTTGGTCTACTCAAGAGATGAAACCGATCATGCTGAGCACCTGAGATTAGTGTTGCAGATTTTACGAGATAAGCAGTTATATGCTAAGTTCAGTAAGTGTGAGTTTTGGTTAAGAGAGGTGAGCTTCTTCGGTCATGTGGTATCCGCATCGGGTATTCAAGTTGATCCGAGCAAAATTTCAGCCATACTTAACTGGAAGCCTCCGAGAAATATTACTGAGGTTCGGAGCTTTTTGGGACTTGCCAGTTACTACCGATGGTTTGTAAAAGGTTTCTCGATGATAGCCACACCAATGACGAAACTACTTCAGAAAGATGTTAAGTTTGAATGGATAGAAAAGTGTCAGAAAAGTTTCGATCAATTGAAAACTCATTTGACGGAAGCTCCAGTACTAGTGCAGCCCGAATCAGGCAAGGAGTTCGTCATTTACAGTGATGCATCCTTACTTGGGTTGGGTTGTGTATTGATGCAAGAAGGTTGAGTTGTAGCTTATGCGTCGAGGCAACTGAAGCCACATGAGAAAAATTATCCAACCCATGATCTCGAACTGGCTGCCATCGTATTCGCTTTGAAAATATGGCGACATTACTTATTTGGTGAGAAGTGCCATGTATATTCGGATCACAAAAGTCTCAAATATTTGATGACTCAAAGAGACTTGAATCTGCGACAAAGACGTTGGCTTGAGTTGTTAAAAGATTATGAGCTTGTCATTGACTATCACCCGGGAAAGGCTAATGTAGTTGCGGATGCTTTGAGTCGTAAATCATTGTTTGCTTTACGAGCGATGAATGTACACTTGTCTGTTCTATCAGACAATGTGTTCGTAGCAGAATTAAAGGCTAGACCATTGTTGATTCATCAAATTCGTGAAGCTCAGAAAGTCGATGATGAATTGGTTGCAAAACAGGCTGAATGTGTTTCGGATAGGGAATCAGAGTTTCAAATTGATGATGACGATTGTTTGAGGTTCAGAAGTCGTTTATGTGTTCCAAGAAATTCAGAACTTATTTCGATGATTCTGAACGAAGCTCATAGTAGCCGAATGTCAATTCACCCGGGGAGCACGAAAATGTACAACGATCTGAGACGTCAGTTTTGGTGGCATGGTATGAGACGAGACATTTCCGATTTTGTTTCAAAGTGTTTAATATGCCAATAAGTGAAAGTGGAACATCAAGTGCCTACGGGTTTACTCCAGCCGATCATGATACCTGAATGGAAATGGGATCGAGTCATGATGGATTTTGTGTCTGGGTTGCCATTGTCGACAAGTAAGAAAGATGCGATTTGGGTTGTCGTTGATAGACTGACTAAGTCGGCTCATTTTATTCCCGTATGTACAGATTATTCACTGGATAAACTAGCTGAATTGTATGTTTCTCAGATTGTGAGATTACACGGGGTACCCATTTCTATTGTGTCGGATAGAGATCCGAGATTCACCTCGCGATTTTGGAAGAAATTGCAAGAAGCTTTGGGTACCAAGTTGCATTTTAGCACCGCTTTTCATCCCCAAACCGATGGTCAGTCCGAGCGGATAATTCAGATACTCGAGGATATGTTGAGATGCTGCATCCTTGAGTTTAGTGGTTCATGGGAACGGTATCTACCTTTGATTGAGTTCGCTTACAACAATAGTTTTCAGTCAAGCATTAAGATGGTGCCTTACGAGGCTTTGTACGGTCGAAAATGCCGTACACCATTGTTTTGGACCGAGCTCGGTGAAAGTAAAATTTTTGGAGTTGATTTGATTAAAGATGCTGAGCAGAAAGTAAAAATAATTCGTGAAAGTCTGAAGGCAGCATCAGATCGTCAGAAGTCGTACGCGGATTTGAAACGAAAGGACATTGAGTATCAGGTGGGAGATAAAGTGTTTCTTAAAGTTTCACCTTGGAAAAAGATACTCAGATTTGGGCGTAAGGGCAAATTGGGTCCGAGGTTCATCGGGCCATATGAAATATCTGAACGAGTCGGTCCAGTTGCGTATAGATTGATTTTGCCCCCTGAACTTGAGAAGATTCACGACGTCTTTCATGTTTTGATGCTTCGACGTTATAGATCTGATCCATCGCACATAATTAATCCATCAAAGGTTGAAATTCAACCCGATATGAGTTATGAAGAAGAACCGATTCGTATCCTGGCTCGTGAAGTGAAAGAGTTACGAAATAAAAAGGTTCCTTTAGTAAAAGTGTTATGGCTCAAACACAGGATGGAAAAAGCTACTTGGGAGACCGAGAACTCTATGAAAGAACGATACCCAAACCTATTTACCGGTAAGATTTTCGGGGATGAAAATTTCTTAAGTGGGGGAGAGTTGTGACAGCCCTAAATTGACCCTAGTCGGAAAGTGGTTTCGGGACCACAAGACCGAGTCATAAAAATAATTAACCATTATATTTGATGCTTATTATATGTATATAGGCATGTGTGAAAATTTCATGTTTGAATATTGTTAATTGTAAGTGAATTTTGCTAAATAGGACTTGTGTGAGAAAATTTAGAAATGTGCTAGGCAAATGTCAAAGTGGCCTATTGATGCATGCTAGAAAATGTTGTCCTTGCATGTCAAAATACCCAAAACTTGGGATGGTGGCCGGCCATGCTATGGGTAAAAAGGTATTATAAACATGTTATGTTAGTGTTTCATGGGAGGAATGATAAAATAAGGAGCATGGTAATAAAATAATGAAAAGGAAAATGATGAAGAAAAAAAAAAGAAAAAGTTCTCATGTTGTTCAACTTGGCCGAATAGAAGAAAGAAAAAGAAGGGAAAGAGCTTGGAGAAAATCGGCTATGGTGGTTCACTAGACTAAGGTATGTTGATGTTGTTCCATGAGATTCATGCATGTTTTTAGTTGTTAGCTTGAGTTCTACCTAGCCCATGGTTTAAATCTTTGCTATGAGATGGAGATGATATTCGGCCATGGGTGTTGTCTTCTTGGTTGGTGTTTGATGTTGTGGTGATGAGGCATGAAAATGAGTTAAGTTTCGGCTAAAGTGGACTTGTGTTGATGTCATTTGCATGCTAAGTGTGAAGCTTTGTAATGATACATGTGATGGTGATTGATGACTCTTGGATTTTCTTTTGAGCATTTTTGAGTTAGACATTAAGTTCTTTGTTTAACCCATGACCAAAATTGAAATGGTATGGTGTCTTGATGCATTCGGCCATGGTAGGAAGTAGATGAGAATTGGTAGTAAGGTGAAGTGCAAATGTTAGTACTTGATTACTAGTGTATATATGTGTATTAGCCGAGTTTTGAACTTGAAACAAAATGGTATGTAGTCAATACAAGTAACCATATTTGTAGGAAGTATTAAGCATATAATCGGCCTCAACATAGACATGCATATTCGGCCACATGAGGTAGATTGGTGTTGCATGTATTCGGTTAGAGGCAAGCATATTGATGCTTTTATCTTGGCTTAGATAATTGGCTAAAAGAGAGTGTGGGCTAATATGTTGAGTTGATTCATGATTTCATATATATGTGACTCTAATGTCTAATGTATATATGGGTTAAGTACCTTGAGTTCCTCTTTGTGATGTTCAAATGATTAAATCAATTTATTTGTTAAATTAAGCTCAAGAGCAAAGGGGAACTAAATCCGATAAAGGGAAGGAAAAAGTGATCGAATAGCCGTCGAAATCGTTTGACAACATCCGAGGTAAGTTTTCGAGTAATGAAACTTAGTTTACGATTTGATTAAGTCATGACGTATAATCATAACAAATATACGGTGATATAATGATTCTACTTGAATTATATGTTGAGTTAATTAGTCTATACGTATGATGGGTAGCCGTATGTGCATAGAGATCATGTCATAAAGCAAACCAAATCATGCTGTTTGTATGTGGCTATTGAGCCGAAAATGGGAATGCTTAATAATTGACTTGTGTTTGAATTCTAGTTATGAAAATGAAATAAAGATGGGTCATGATTTACTGATATGTGCATGAATATTCGGATGATAACGGGGCTAATTCCCGAAGGCATTTGTGCTAGTGACTAATTCCGGGCTAAGTCCCGAAGGCATTTGTACGAGTTACTAATTCCGGGCTAAGTCCCGAAGACATTTGTGCGAGTTACTAATTCTGGGCTAAGTCCCGAAGGCATTTGTGCGAGTTACTATATCCGGGCTAAGTCCCGAAGGCATTTGTGCGAACTACTATATCCGGGCTAAGTCCCGAAGGCATTTGAGCGAGTAGCTATATCCGGTTAAATCCTGAAGGTACTTGGTTTGGGAATGAGCGATCTCGCTGTAATAATTTCAATTAATATGCTCGTAAAATCCCAACGATGAGGTATGTTTCGTATATGCATTGGATTAGTTGATTCCTTTTAAATAGTATTCGCTCAGTCGGTTAATGAGCTTCCGGCTTTTGGTGAAGTTGATCTCTTATGTATGAGTATAAGGGTTCGTATGTGAAGTAGGTATGATTTCGAGAATGTGTGTATATGAAATTATCCGTTTAGTCATATGAATGCTATACTTCAATTGTGCCTAATTTCATTGCTCAAAACTTACTAAGCATTAAATGCTTATTCCGTTTCTTTGATTCTCTGTTTTATAGATTTTGGTTAGTCAGCTATCGGTCTCGGGATTGTCAAAGTCGAAGTCATTCACACTATCAAAGCCCTTTTGGTACTCATTTAGATGAACTCTGAAAATGGCATGTATAGGACTACCCCTTTTTGTTGTTGGTCATGTACCCTTTGGTTTTGTATAAATTTGGATAGCCATGCGAAAATGGCTTATATATACTTTGAGCATAGCATTATAATCGTTTTGTATGTCGTTCATTGAGAGGTATGGAAATGTTTGGTAACGATTAGCCATTGGAATGGTTAATCGTGATCATTTTGGTGCTATGTATGACAAGTTCTAGTTGATTCATGGAAAACCATGAAATAGGTCAAGTTTACCTTAAAAACAGATGCTGACAGCAGCAGTGGTGTGAATTTTAAAAATCACTAAAAATAGTAGGAATGGAATTAAATATTGAATAAATTATGTAATCGAACCTTGATGAATATATTTTCATATGAAAGTAACGAAATGATCATACAAGCCGTATTTTATGAGATGTTTAAGTTTTCGTGAAACAGGGCCAGAGTGATTTCTAGATCCCCTGATCTGAATTTGGAAATTCACTATAAATTAACCATAGATAATTAGAGGTCATGACATATATTTATAGATTCCTTTTTGAGTCTATTTTCGTTAGAAACAAACGGCATAAGTATTGAAGCCCTGTACAGGGAGATATATAAGTCGTAATGCATGAAGGTCAGAGCAGTCGAACTCTGAAACAGGGGAGACTTTAACTAATAAACTGTACTAATTGGCCCGACCAAAAATTCTACAAAAAAATTTGTATATGGAAATATGAGTATAGTTTCAGGAAAAATTTATGGAACTGGTTTTCGAGTTTTGGAACTCGAGGTATGATTTTTAAGGTGACAGTGACGCAGTTAGCCAGCTTGTCTAGAAATTTTTAAATGAACTGTGTTTTACAATGAAATAAGTCCGTGAATACCTCGTGTTCGACTCCGACAACGGTCTCGGGTACGGGGTGTTACAACTTTCCCCTACCATTCATTGATCAGATGTTGGAAAGATTATTTGGACATATGTATTATTGCTTCCTAGATGGACTCTCCAGTTATTTCCAAATCCCGATAGCTCCTGGGGACCAAGAGAAAACGACATTTATGTGTCCATATGGTACGTTTGCTTATCGACGAATGCCTTTTGGATTATGTAATGCTTCTGATAATTTTCAACAATGCATGTTGGCCATTTTTGATGAACTTGTGGAAGACGTTATGGAGGTATTTATGGATGACTTCTCGGTATTCAGTAACTCTTTCCATCTTTGCCTTAAAAATTTAAAATGAGTTTTAATTAGATGTGAGGAAAAAAATCTTGTACTGAATTGGGAAAAAATGTCACTTCATGGTTCGTAAAGAAATTGTGTTAGGCCATAAGATTTCTAGTAAAGGAATCGAGGTTGATAAAGCAAAAGTTGAAACTATTGAGAAACTACCTCCCCCTAATTCAGTTAAGGCTATTCGTAGTTTTTTAGGCCATGTTGGATTTTATAGAAGATTTATTAAAGAATTTTCTAAAATAGCTAAGCCTTTAACGAATTTGCTAGAAAAGGACGTACCTTTCAATTTTAGTCAGGATTGTTTAGAAGCGTTCAATACTCTTAAGGATAATTAATAAACGCTCCGTTGCAATTGCACCTAATTGAAATTTACCTTTTGAACTAATGTGTGATGCGAGTGATTTTGCAGTAGGAGCGGTTCTTGGACAACGGAAAGACAAGCACTTTCAACCTATTTATTATGCTGGCAAAACATTGACAGTTGTACAAGAAAATTATACGAAAATTGAGAAAGAATTGTTGGCTGTAGCTTTTGCATTCGATAAATTTATACCAGATTTAATATTATCTAAAGTCGTCGTTTACACTGACCATTCAGCTCTTCGATGCCTCCTTATTAAAACGATGCAAAACCTTGACTAATAAGATGGATTTTATTGTTGCAAGAATTTGATTTAGAAATTCAAGATAAGAAAGCAGCAGAAAATCTTGCAGCAAATCATCTATCCAGATTAGAAAACCCACATCTCAATGAACTGAACGAACAGGAGATAAATGAATCATTCCCCGAAGAACAACTTTTTGCTATCTCTGACTCTGAGAATCCTTGGTTTGTAGACATTGCGAATTCTTTAGCCGCTAACATTATACCAAAAGGGTTGACACATCAGCAAAAGAAGTGATTCTTCACTGATGTGAAAAACTATTTTTGGGAAGAACCTTTTCTTTTTCGTATATGTACAGATCAAGTAATTCGAAGATACATTACAAAGACAGAAGCGATTAAAATTTTGGAGCATTGTCACTCAGGACCGTCTGGGGGACATTACAGTGGAACCAGGATCGCACATAAAACACTCGAATCAAGTTTTTTACTGGCCCATACTATTCAAAGACGCCAATAGGTATGTTGCTACTTGCGATAAATGCCAAGAAACAGGTAATATCTCTAAACATGACGAAATGCCCCAAACGTACATGCTCTCATGTGAAATATATGATGTATGGGGTATTGATTTCATGGGTCCATTCCTTAGCTCATTTGGGAATAAATAAATATTAGTAGCCGTTGATTATATGTCTAAATGGGTGGAAGCCCAAGCCTTACCTACTAATGATGCTAGAGTAGTGGTGAAGTTCCTTAAGAAACTTTTCTCTCGATTTGGAACACCTAGAGTAATCATTAGTGATAGGGGCACTCATTTCTCTAATACTCAATTTGATAAAACCCTTAAGAAATATGGAGTTTACCACAGAACAGCTACCCCTTACCATCCTCAAACTAGTGGACAAGTCAAAGTCACTAACGAGAACTTAAACGCATTCTAGAAAAGACTGTAGAGTCAAATAGGAAGGATTGGGCAAAAAAAAATAGATGATACTTTATAGGACTATAGAATCGCTTTTAAGACCCCCATAGGAACATCCCCTTACAGACTTGTTTATGGGAAGAGTTGTCATTTACCATTTGAATTGGAACATAAAGCATTCTGGGCTATAAAATTTCTAAACTTTGATCCCAAACTCGTAGGTGAAAGGAGATTGATGTAGCTGAATGATTTAGATGAATGGCGAGCTAATGCTTATGAGAATTCACGAATATACAAGGAAGCAACAAAGCGCTGCTATGATGCTCGTTTAAAGCAAAACAAGCAATTTGAAGTTGGAGATATTGTCCTGTTATATAATTCAAGGCTCAAATTGTTTCCTGGGAAGCTTAAATCATGATGGTCAGGTCCAATCGTAGTCCAAACTGTCTTTCCATATGGCACAATAGAGGTAAGCCACCCAACCCAAGGCACTTTCAAGGCAAATGGACATCGGCTTAAACTTTATAATGGTGACGATTTCAAAGATAAAGGAGAGGAGCTATGGCTCCGCGAACCTAAATAAGCACACCTACTAAGTAAAGTCAAGCTTAAACTCTAAATAAGCGCTTCTCGAAAGGCAACCCGAGCACTAACCCCACTAAATAACTTAGTTGTTCTTCCTTTTTACTTTATAATCTGACTACTGGTATTTTCAGCACACACAACCTAGTACACGGGTGTGCTTTAGGCCATGGGCTCCTCACGAGCAGGAGACATGGGTGTCACCATGGCAGTGCTAAAATTGGACAAACATTTTTTCCAAGATAGGATGACATACGGGCTGCGATAAATACCCACAGTCGTACGACATGGCCGTGTGCACCATACGGCCTGAGGACACAAGCGTGTCCCAGACCATGGTAAAACTGCACCTTAATTTCTAAAAAGATCAGCAGAGACACGACCTATGATAAATACACGGCCGTGCGAGGCAGCCTTAGGAGCCACACAGCCTATGACACAGGCATGCTTAAGGCCATGTGAGAACTTGCCCAAAAATTGAAATGATAAAAAAAGTAAGAATAGAACACGGGCATAGGCCACGGCCGTGCTTACAGGCCGTGTACGATCCTGATTAATTGAAACGGCCGTGTTGGACTAAACACAGGCGTGGGAGAAATGAACGAAAGTGTACACGGCCGTACGGCGCAGCCGAGTCCACCACACGGCCTGGGAACACGGGCGTGTCGAAGGGCTCATGTGCGAACCTGACTACATTCTCACGAAAAACACGAGCTAGGAGACTGTCACATGGGTGTGTGCCACGGTCGTGTGGTCAAAACCAGGGCTTACACGACCGTGGCCTCCTTTTAATCCCCCCTTAACCCTAAATTTTTTTCTTATTCACTATTCATCATCTCCCCCAACCAGCCACCCTCCTTCTTTTCCTTCCTTTTTCTTTTTTCTCTTATTCTTTCCACTACTTCCCTATCTTCTTCACCTCCACTCCTTTCTCCTTTCTTTTCCCCCTTCTCTTCTGACCACCACGCGCCGCCGCACGCCACCACGTCCTATCGCCAACCACCACTCTTGGTTTTTCATCTTGCATCTCTAACTCCATTTTACTATTTTAATCTTCCATATTATGTCGATTATCACTATTACTACTCTTAATTCTCTATTTCTTTTTCTATTTGACTAGATTATTACTACTCTTGCTTTTGTTCTTTTACGATTCCTCATTTGTCATTGATTTAAGTAAAGCTTAGGACCATGTGTTTTGTAAATTCATTGTTGCTTATTTATTGAATAATCAATTAGTTAGTTTTTTCTCTAGGTATTATGATTCTACTTAGTTCATCTGCCTAATTAGAGTACATTTGGATGATTGTTCTTATTCGTTTGGTTGTTTTGTTGATTTGAGTCATGTGATTACTTTCGCAGATATCATGACGAACCCAAAAGCCAAGAAAGCTGCAGTTCCTGCCTCTAAAAAATGGAAAGGAGCAATATCTTCCTCGGGTCCCACCAACGAGATACGACACCAATTCCTCCAATTCCCACTAGGGCCTCAAGAAGAATTATTTCAAATTCTACGTGCCCGACCCCTTACTTTGGGGCAGTGCATTGATTGGGCCGCACTAGAGCAGGTACACTAGCTAATTTGGTTCGGGTCCTCCTAGCCACCACTCCGTGGGACCGATTCTTTGATATCATCGAGCCGACATATTTGGAATTCACCTTGGAACTCGGCTTGACTTTCTAGTTATAGACAGTGATGGCGGAGTACGACGACCCAGGAACAGTTCAATTCCATCAAGGGCATATTTTTTATTTCACTTACTTTGTCGCCACATACATCGTTCACCTTCATCGTGTTGGGTAGACCTCCAGCCTGCTACAGGCATTTATGATTCTAGCCGTTCAAAGGCATCGACTCTAACTCCAGCTCTACGTTATCTCCATGCCCTTTTGGCACACACATTAACGGGGAGGTGAGAGAGCATTGGCGTCGTCAATACTCATGACGCATACTTCTTGTGGAGCATGAGGCAAGGGCATATTTTTTATTTCACTTACTTTGTTGCCCTTGCCTTTCGCCACCAGACAGAATGAAATCGAAAGGACTCATCAGCATCGGCCCATATGTGACTCGTCTAGCGCGATATTTTAGGCTCCTGAACACAGTGACGCAGTCGTCATCGCTCACTCTCATTGGCCAGATGTCCCCACAGGGCTTCCAAAGTATGCTCCATATGCGAATGATTGAGTGTCGTTATGCGTTTGACCCTCCTTAGTACCGACTTGCACGATCTACCGATGAGGATGACACCAAGGATATTCCGGATGGTATCCCTACATTTCAGGAGGACCCACCTTCACAACCACCACCGAGTCACCTACCAGTTCATGCGGCTATTTCATTGTTTGAAGTTTTTGACCACCTTCATCACTTTGAACAATATTGCACTCAGCGATTCAATAGCATTGAGGCGCTGCTACAAAAAATTTGCCAACTTTTTCACATATCTCCTCTAGCACCACCACCTCACGATCTAGATGTCGACGAGGACTT
Source organism: Gossypium hirsutum (assembly GCF_007990345.1). Taxonomy (NCBI): domain Eukaryota; kingdom Viridiplantae; phylum Streptophyta; class Magnoliopsida; order Malvales; family Malvaceae; genus Gossypium; species Gossypium hirsutum. The sequence continues at coordinate 19,259,843 of NC_053432.1, forward strand.
TTAAGTCCAGTTAATTTTCAACTTGTTTTTCTTTTTATTTTTATGTTTGTTTTGCTCTTTTGTTATCATTTCCTTACAACACTTCTATTCGTATAATTTGAATTTTCTTTTATCTAGTTATTTTATTATTATTAACCATAACAGCCCGATACATGTAAATCCCTTAAATATTATTGATGGCATCGCAGTTTCAAAAGGTTTAGTTGATGGGTACTACTAAGGAATAAACAAACAATCCTCCGCAACTGCCATGTCCTACTCGAACATGACCATAGCCACCACAAAAACCACCACCACGATAACCTCTTCGCTGGGCACTGTGATTGTGGAACCCAACCCCTACCACCACCTTCACCTCTATCTACATGTCATATACACATCACTTCCAATCCCTCTAAACCTGTTTCCTCTCTTTCAAAGATTACGTCCAAAGTCAGGGCATTTTCGTTTCTCTCCCTCTCTTCTGATATTATGCTTATATTGCTATTATCTATATCTGTATATTGAGGACAATTTACATCTTAAGTGTGGGGAGCTTGTTTATGTGATTATCAAAAAAAGACCTGAATTGTTATCTTGTTCTCAAATAATTTCCTCATATTACTATTAGAATTAATCTTGATTGACTTATGATTTGTATTGATATGTTTTGAATTAAATCATAGGTAACTGTGCATTGATTGTTTAAACGTTAAGACACTAGAGGATCAAGCATGACAAGTTGACTTTTGAGAATTATTTCTAGGTTGTTTCCCTGAATCGAGGTATGGTCTTGAGGTTTTGAATTTATAGGATTGACATTAAATACCCATAAATTTTGTGAGATTTTGAGCCTTTTAGAGCATATATCTTTCTTGCTCACTGATTGTTTTTATGAGTATGTCAACATTGATTTGCTATTCTAGAACTTGCATCGATTGTTCATGTCGAGACCACACCTTTGATTTGATATACTAAACTGATAAAGGCACTTAGGTTCCAACCCATTTACCCCATAAAAAGCCTACCCACATAATTGAGCCCTAGTGGACCCCTTTGAGCCTTAACTATTATTTCTCGATTTTACCCCTTAATTTTAACCCACAACTTATCCCTTTTTGATTCATTAAGAATTTCTCCCTTTTTATTAACTCCATTTTTATCGAGATGTAATTTGATTAGTTACCTAATTATGTTCGTTCATTCCTGTTGCTGAATTATTTCTTATTATGTATTTTCCATTATTGTTCTTATTCTTAAAAAAAAACTCGTATATTCATTCAAATTACATATTGTTCTAAAGAGCTTGGATAATTTATCATATTGAAAGAAAAGCTCCCTTCATTTGTTTTGGTTAGTGTTAATTCTGGCACTTGTTTGTAATTCAGTGATTAGCTTTATTTTTTTAAGTTTGGTAATCTATTAGATTAATCTTGATTCTAACCCTCTTTTGCAGCCTTTATCCACACCTTTAACCCAAGCCCCATTACAACCCTGTTAAAGAGCTTTTGATTTGTGTATCATCTCATTATAGTGGTAGAGATTTGATTTTCATGCAAGCTTATGGTAATAACTTTTCATGTTTGACAATTGAGTGCTTAATTATTGAACCTTAAACACTTTGAGTGATTTGAGTGAATCATTAGTGAAGATGTCAACCTTGTCAATTTGGAATTAAGGGTGATTACTTGGATAAAGGGGGATATCTATGATTTTATGATTGAAATGCTCAATTTAGATTGTTTAAAACTTTAATGTTCTTATAGTTAAGCTCTTAATGTATGATTACTTATGGATTATTTTGAACATTATTAATGAGAATTATAAGTTAAGAAGGATTTATTTTATTGGTGAGTTGAGGATTTTGCTTAAGGACAAGCAAATGCTTAAGTGTAGGGATATTTGATAAACCATAATATATACATATTTTTACCACATGCTTGGAATATTTATGGATGATTTTTCTTTGGTTTCATTGAATTTGATGCTTCTAATCCTTTAATTTCCTATTTTATACTCAGGAAAGCTTAGGATAGCGAAAAGAGAGAGAAACGTGCCAAAAATGGACAATTTGGGCCTAAATCAGTGTTTGACATGGTCTAGGCACCTCCACACGGATGATCCACACGCTTGTGTGTGACACACGGGTAGATCACACACCCGTGTGTCATGGCCGTGTCGACATTAATCCAAGTCAGAATTGCACACGGCCTGAGCACTTGCACACGGGCGTGGCACACGACCGTGTCCCTATTGAGCCTAAGTCTAGTTCTACTTGTAAAAGGCTAATTTTGGGCTATTTTGGGCATTCGAAAGTCTATATAAATACCCTAGAAAAGGATTAGAAGGGGGAAAAGGAGAGTTAAAGCCAGAAAATACTCAAGGACAGCCATCGAAATCACCTCGGAGGCAGGATCTGCATCAAGACTGAAGATCTCCATCAAATTTCCTAAAAGCCTTTGGGTTTCTTTATGTTTTGTTGTTTTCCAAACTTTAAGATGTTTTCCATTATTATTATGAACTAAACTCCCTAAATACCTAATGGAGATAAAACCTAAGATGGATCTTATTATTATTTAAGTTATATGATAAATACTGGTTCTTATTCTTAATTGTCAATTTAATCTTGTTTTAATATTCTAGGATATTAATTCAGGTTTTTGATGTGCTTATTCAGTGGAGCAAAAGTCCCTGTTTAGGAGTAGATCATTCATAATTAAGCGGAGTTGCATGCAATCCTAGAGATAGGACGACATAAATCTACTGTATTAGAGTCAAATCTAATAAGGGAATCCATAGATCAAGTTAATGCGACAATAGGGGTTTAATTAGGAACAGATTTCAATTAATCAACCTAGAGTCAGTTGTTTTTAGTCTAGAGAGAGATATTAACATAAATCAGGGATTTCTATGGATTAAGTCAAGTGAATAAATCGCCTAACTCAAAGGTAATATGTGAAGTCCAGGTTGATTCTTTCTTGGGTAATGTCTTCTCCATCGGTTTTCCAAAAAGTATTTTTCAACCTTAATCTCTATCGTAATCTTAGTTAATTAGATAATTAGTTTTAGCTAAAACATTCTCTTAAATTTTAGGCTAGATAATAAGAAGATAGTAATTACTAGTACTTTTTGTCCTCATGGATACGATATTTTCGATCTCACCATAACTATACTACTGTTCGATAGGTTTGCTTGCCTTAAGTCAAATTTTTAGTTAGTTTCATGACCATCAAGCTTTGAGTTTGTCTGGGTCAACCTCAATTCCCCTTTCACTGACTATGAACCCCAGCAATTTCCTGACCTAGCTCCGAAAGTACATTTTGTCGGATTGAGCTTTAGTTGAAATTTCCTCAACCTCGGGAATAATTTCCTCAAAATTTGCATGTGCTCTTCTTCAGTTCGAGATTTTGCAATCATATCATCGACGTAAACCTCGATTTCTTTGTGCATCATGCCATGAAACAAGGTTTGCTCTTACAGTGTTTAATCCAAATGGCATCATTCTATAGCAAAATGTTCCCCACAGGGTTATGAATGTGGTCTTTTCCATGTCTTCAAGATGCATCTTTATCTGATTGTATCCAGAGAAACCATCCATGAAGGAGAACAGTGAGTAACCTGCCGTGTTATCCACTAAAGTGTCGATGTGGGGCAGTGGAAAGTTGTCCTTTGGGCTGGCCTTGTTTAAGTCTCTGTAATCTACACACATCTATACTTTTTCGTCTTTCTTATGGACAGGATAACGTTGGCTACCCATTCTGAGTAATTAACCATTTATAAGAACCCAGCATCAAATTGCTTCTTGACCTCTTCCCTTATTTTTACTGCAACATCAGGTCTCATCCTTCGTAGCTTTTGTTGAACTAGCTTGCACTCTTCTTTTATGGGAATGTGATGCACCGCAATATTTGCTTAACCTAGGCATATCCTGATATGACCATGTGAAGACATCTTTGAACTCTTGCAATAATACAATGATGTCCCGTCTTGTTTCCTCGATTATGCAAGTTCCAATGTTCACCTCTTTCCCTTCTTCAAAGGTCACATTCTCAATTGTCTCTTTATGAGGTAGAATCTATTTCTCTTCCCGTTCTACCATTCTTAACAAATCCAGAGATAATCCACAGTCTTTGTCATTTTCAAAATCTTGAGATCCCTCTAAACACATATGTCGCTCAAAAGGAGATTTTAGGTCTGTAGCAGCGTCTCTCATGTCATTGAAATCTGGAGACCTATTGTAGACACGAAAAACATATCCAAAGAATGAACCTAAGAATGGCTTATTTGTATGGCATGATAATGAATGAAATGAAAGAATAAAAGAACATTTTCCCAGAATGAGACACAAAAGTGCATTTTTTATTGAAAATAAAGATGTTTGAACATGAGCCTATTTCACAAAAGATTCTTATTGTTTCTAGGCTTAAAATAATCAGTGTGTTTTGAACATTACTCTGTATTAGCTCTAAAAACTACAGGAATTTCTTCCACAGTCCAGTTGTTCAGAACACTTCCAGGCTCATAAGGGTGAATGCCTGATAAGTTTTCTTCCATCACTCCCCTTCAAATATGGCATTGATTCTCAGATTTTCCATCATATCTTCAGTAGTTCTTTCTCTTATCATCTTCGGTTTAGGATGGATAATTCCTCTTGGAACAAATGTATAGGATATATGGGGAAAAGACATTGATTCCCACTTGACCTCTGCCCCACTCAATCGTGCTCTTCATCTCTCTTGCTTCCTTTCCACCTCATTTCTCCTTTGTTTTGCTTCTGGCCCATATCCTGAGCCAAAGCAATCCTTATTGTCAGTTAAGATTGGCACTTCAACCTATCCATGGAGATATTTCCTGAGCCCCCTTCTAGGCAGTTCCTCTTTTCCAACTGTTAGTTGCAAGCTCATCCTCGTAGCTTCAGATATTTTTGGCATTGGTAGCTTGCCTCCTTCGATGATGAAAGTTGCATTTACAAACTCTACTGACTGAAAGGAACACTCTATTGCCTCACTATCGTTCTCTATATACGGTGCATCACTGGTAACAGATGCAATAATGTCCTCCTCTGCATTTATCGTTATTAGGCGGCCCTTCGTCACCAACTTTAGTTTTTGGTGCAATGATGATGGTACTGCCCCTGCCGAGTGAATCCAAGGCCTACCCAATAAGCAATTATAAGAAGGCTTGATGTCCATCACTAGGAAGTCTACCTCGTATGTGTTTGGTCTGATTAGAAGAGGTATCTCAATCCTTCCCATTACTCTCCTTTCGATGCCAACGAATGCCCTCACTATGTTCTGGCATGTCTTCATATGAGAGCTGTCTATAGGCAGCTTGTTCAATGTGGATAAGGGCAAGACGTTCAGTACTGATCCATTGTCAATTAGTACCCCCCGGTAATGTATACCCTTTGTAGCGAGTGGTGATGTGCAAAACCTTGGTGGATCCCATGCCCCCTGGCGGTATCTCATCGTCACTGAAGGAGATGAAGTTATCGATGCTTATATTGCTGACAAGGCGGTCTAGCTTGTTTACTGAGATGTCATCAGTGACATAGGTTTCGTTCAACACCTTTATAAGCGTGATGGTCACTCAACTAACTAAAAATTTGACTAAGGCAAGTGCACCTATCGAACAATAGTATGGTTTTGGTAAGACCGGAAATATCGTATCCACAAGGACTAAACGTACTAGTAATTGCTATCTTTTTAGCCTAACAATTAAGAGAATGTTTTAAACTAAGACTAATTATCTAACTAACTAAAATTACGACAGAGATAAAAAATTGGAAAATACTTTCTAGAAAACTGATGGAGGAGAAAATACCTGTAACAGCCCAATTTAGACCCTAATCAGAACGGTGTTTTCGGGACCAAGAATTCGAGTCAGAAAAATATTTAAAAATTATTTTTTATGTTTATTTTGTGTGAATGTATATATGTGAAATTTTTGTGATTTAATTTTGTCGTTTAGGTATCCGATTAAATTAAAGGACCTAATTGCATAAATTGAAAACTTGATAGTTTCAAAAATAAGGCCAAATTGTTAGTGGCTTTCTAAGTTGCGGCATTTATGTTGTAAATATCCCATTAATACATTAGTGGGACGGTATAAGATATATATTACATGGTTTTATATTATATCATTAAGGGTATATAAGTAATTAAATATTAGTTAATATATGTTATAATATAATATATATCATAAAAAAATAATAAGCCATGTTCATTCTATTCTTTTAACCGAAACCAAAATAAGAAAAAAAAAGAAAAGAAAACCTAGTTCGGCCATAAACAAGCTTGATTGAGGTATGTGTTTAGCTCGGTTTTTGATAATTTCTATGTTTTTGAGATTGTTGCTTCGAGTACTACAAAACCCATGCTTGAATTTTTAATTTTGGTGAATATTTTGAGTTATGCCATTGTTGAGAGCTTGTAATTTTTGTTGTTTGATAATGAAATATGAAAGATATGTTTTAGATTAACATGTTTTGTATTGGAGTTTTTGATGATTTTGAGTAATTAGGACTAAATGGCAAAAATAATAATTTGAGGGACTAAAATGTGAAATAAATGAATTATATGGGTTTGTATAGACATGGGCAAAATTTGGCCCAACATGGATATTTTGAAATTTTGTATATTTCGTGTTTTGTGTAGTAGGGACTAAATTGTAAAAATTGTAAATGTCAGGGGTAAAATGGTAATTTCCTATTTATGTGTTTTTGGACTAAATTGAATGAAAATATGTTTGAATAAGCTTAATTTGAATATGTTTAGATCAAGAACCAAAGAAATCGGATTTAGATTGGGAAAAACGAAAGTTGTCGACTAGCAGCCCTGTCTCATTTTATAATGTCCGAGGTAAGTTTATAAGCAAATATACATGATTAATTGTATATAAATTCCAAATATATATGCTGTTATGAAAAATATGAATTTATATATGCTATTGCCGAATGTGAATAAGCTTGGTAACCATGTTCAAGCATTCGTTTCGACCGAGTTACGACGTCCAAAATCCCCGTATGAACCTTAGGAATGGTTAGGATACATATGTCATGACATAGGATTCTGATATATGTGTGCGAGTAAGACCATGTCATCGATATGTGATTTCGATATGTGTTTACGAGTAAGACCCTATCTAGGACAGCGGCACCGATATGTGACTACATGTAAGACCACGTCTGGGACATTGGCATTGTATGATATATGTGTGATTATCCAAGTGTCCTACCCAATTCTAAATGGTGCACCGGGCAAAGGTAAATTGTATACAGATGTGTAATACGAGTTAAATGGCCAAGTATGAATTAGCTTGTTGGCTATTAGTAATAAGGTAAGTATGTACTTGATATTTGTTCTATTCATGTGTAATTGATAATGATGAATTTAAGTGAGATTGGCATGTGTATTCGGCTTTGTGGCTATATAAGTTGAGTATCAATGAGATGATTCATAATTATGTACAAGTGTGTGTGACCGTGTATAATCGGCCTTATAGGTGATATATATATGTGGTGCTATGATATGATTTTCGAGCTTATGTATAAAAGTATATGTAGGCATGATTTTATTATAACTAGTTGTTTTTGGGAAGTTGATTATTAATATGTTTAAATGACCATGTGAGTATTCGGGTAAATAAGAAGTGTATGTACTTGTTGTTATATCTTGATTCTTGAACTTGTGTATAAAAGTATATGTGTGTATTTGATAATGTAAAGACATTTTGGTTGGAAAGTTGAATGGTAATAGGTCAATTTGATTATTTGAATATTCGGCCAAGATAGTATTTATGATCGAAAGTATACATATATATTATTTACAAATTATAAGTTTGAGACTAAATGGGATATGGTTACTATAAATATTGGTTAGCCTAATTGAGTTGAATATTTTGTTAGGTTAATTATTTGCTTATGACTTACTAAGCTATAATAGCTTACTGTGTGTATATTTGTTTCTATTTTATCGATTTTGGATTCAAGTTACAAGCTCGGGGATCGTCAGCAAAGTCAATCACACTATCAACTGCCTTCGGTATTTTATAAGTTGAGATTCTGGTACTATGGCATGTATAGGCTAGAACATATTTTTGAAATGTTGATTTTGGTTATGTAATTAAAGCCATGCGAATATGGCTTGCTATTTATGTTTGGATTTGGTCTTATGGGTGCTTAGTTATAAGTTTTAGTAAGTTTGGTCTTGATAATTTGGTTATGCTTGATAGTGGTTTAAATTCATTTTAGTTAAAGTGGTTAGTACTATGAATAGATGATGTTTGTAGTAAGTATTTCATGCATTGAAAATGGCTTTAATCTTAGGTTCAAATTCGGTTTTGGTTGAGTCGTGGTCTAAGTTTGTTTGATTATTATGCCGTATGTCATGGTTGATCATTTTTGTGTTATTTTGAAAATGTATCTAAGTATATAAAGCTTGTGAAGGTACTTTGTGTTTCGGCTATATGTTTTTATTGGATGTTAATTAAGTTAAGGTTGGCCATGTGCATGTTAAGTAAAAATCAAGACTTATACATGGTATAATTTGATGTTCACTTATAATTTATACTAAGGCATGTGTATATGATATTCAACCTTATTATATTAATTGAAATTTTTTATATGCTTTACTTGTGTATAAAGGTGTTTATATTATGGGCGTTATATATATGTACATGTGGCTATTTATATAAACTTGCTAGTTACTTATAAATTTGCAAATAGGTACAAATGATTTATGATAGCCGAATAGACTAGAGAATGAAATGAGTTTATTTATAACTGAAAGCTTTTTTTTTATTGGTATTAATATGCAAAATACATGAGTTTCATATAGATTAACTAGTTGATGCCGCATATATGAATAAAAGAGTTGGCAAGGAAATTTATTGCAAATGGTGTATATCTTGCGTAAGTGCTGGACTTTTATAAAAAAAAAAAGAAGTTTAATATTCAATGACGAAATTAGTGAAGTAACATATATTTTGTATATATATAAATGGTTTTGGTATATAATTTGGATTATGTGAAATTTATACTATGCTGTGGATGACATATATTCTTAAGTTTCAATAATTGATTTAGTTATAATTATATATGTGATTAAAATTTTGTACTATAATATGTGATACATAACTGTGTGAATTGTAATCTGATTGGTAATGCCTCATAACCCTAATCCAGCGACGGATACAGGTTAGGTGTAACACTCCAAACCCGGCCCAGACGTTATGGCCGGATCTGACGTGTCACATTAAAATTTTTAAGAAAACCCATGCCTCTTTCAACATCCTTCTTAGTGTTTTAAAAGATCGTCTTTGCTAAGTTAATAAAGTGAATGGAAGCTGTGCACCAGGTAGGTATCCGAAATAGAGGAGGTGAGCCTAGAAGGCTGCTTAAGTACCAAGCTCTTGATTGGATCCAATCCTAGACATGCCCACAACCATTGCCAAACTTTGGTGCTAGGTTAGGTTTTGAGAAAAACGAGTTGGAATTCATTTAAGTAGATATTTTTGATAAACCGATTAATTGTATCGTTGCGTTATTTTGAAAACAATTATCATTTTAGAAACGCGCCCTAGGTCTAACTCATATTGTTATCAGAAAAATATAGGGTATAAGATAAAATAATCCCAGAAAAATAATTAAAATGGCCTTATTACAACCCAAAACCAAATAATAATATTAATAAGATAAAACTTATAAAGAAATAAATCGGCTACTTATTGCAATTAAAAGAAACAGAAACAGTAGTGTGCCATTCCGAGTCCCTCGCAGCTCCAAACCATCTAAGCTTAGGGATTACCTGCACAGTTAGAAATGGGGTGAGTTTACGAAAACTCAGTGTGTAATCCCAATAACAAACAAACAGTAAATAACACGGTATCAGTACAATCAGGGCCAAAGCCCTATTTAGTCTTGACATATACTGGGCCGAAGCCTTTCCATAAATCATATCACTGGGCCGAAGCCTTTCCATAAATCATATCACTGGGCCGAAGCCTTTTCATAAATCATATCACTCGGCCGAAGCTTTTTCATAAATCATATCACTGGGCCGAAGCCTTTTCATAAATCATATCATTGGGCCGAAGCCTTTACTGTAAACGGTATGGCCCTTAGGCCCATTTCAATATCACATGTAATGTCAATGGATGTATGCAAGCCCATTTCAATATCACAAGTAATGTCAATGAATTTATGCAAGCCCATTTGGGGAGACTACTCGACCCACCATCTGCTACTCTCCACCAGTGCCAACCAAGCTCTCCATATGGGGAATAACTCAACCCACCCAACCAAACTCTCCACTGGCAGCATAGCTGCTTTATCATATAACTGGAGGCCTAGCCTCTTTTAATAACTGGGGCAAAGCCCTTTCTGATAAACTGGGGCAAAGCCCTTTTCGGTAAACTGGGGCAGAGCCCTTTTAACACTTCCTCCATCAATATAACCCATATCCCATGCAGTATGTCATGTATGCAGAATGTCATGCCCGTATTTGAATCAAACAATCACAGTCAAGTCATTCATATCACCAACATATATTCACAATCAAATCCGTCAACCACAGAGTCCAAGTCAGTTACTTGCCCACAAGGGCAAAATACATTTTCCATATTATAAGGGTATTTTCGTAATTTTACCAAAAATCAGGGTTTTCCAAGTTCATTACAATTGTCAATATTTCTGAGTGTTTAAACAATGATCTTTAACCCACTTATCAAATTTCGGGCTTTTGGGCCCAAAACCCCTAATGGGCCCTACGAATGCCGATTTAGCCCACTAAGCTTGCTTAACCCAAATTTTACAACAATACTAACCGTGTTAACATGCAACTTTTCTAAATTCCATTTTCTATCAATTTTACCTAATTGGGCCCAAAAGCCCATTTGGCCCAATTCCCGCCCATTGAGGCCCAACTTACCATCGTGCACAAAATTGAGTTCTTACCCGCTCCATCGATCCAAAGACCGATCTTATCGTATTTATCGCATCTATACCCACATGCAACATTACAAGTTCCCGAAATGCCGGTATTTTAGCATTTCGGCTTCTTAGCAAATATTAATCTAAGCTACTACGAGGGTTAGTACACACCTGTTATGGGTTGAAGTTGAAAAGTTTCCATAATCAATCACCTACGATAACCACCACCTGTCACTCAAACTTAACTAATCCAATATCAATATATGTAAATCCTAAGCACATCAGTCATACGGAACATAAGGGCATATTCGTCATTTTACCATACAAGGGTATTACGGTCACTTTACCCTACAGGGGCTTTATGGTCTTTTTACCTATTAGGGGTATTTAGTCATTTCATCCTACAAGGGTGTTTTGGTAAATCTACAAACCAAGGGTATTTTAGTAATTTTGTAAACCAATGGTATTTCTATAATTTTTTTAAAGTTAAGGGTATTTTTGAAATTTTGTAAATCAGGGGTATTTTGGTAATTCTTCAAATTGAGGGTATTTTGGTAATTTCACAAACCAGTGGTATTTCGGTAAATTTACAAACTAGGGGTATTTTGGTAATTTTACAAACTAGGGCATTTCAATAACTGGTAAACTAAAGTATTCTAAACAGGGATAACAATACAAATGGCCCTAAAGCCCATTCTCGGCCCAAATGGGCCCATACGCTCATGTGGCCCTTTTAGCCCAAATCTAGCCACGAATATGAGATTCACCTAGCCTAGTCCAATATTTACTACACAATCAAACAACTTATCCAATTGGGCCCGTAGGCCCATTAGGCCCACATGGCCCCTTCAAGCCCATCGCGGCCTGAAGTAGCCATCCTACAGCTAGAGTAGTGAGAAATACACACCTGATAGGAGACTGGAGTTAATCCACGCTCCGAGCACTCATAGCCGACGCCCAACCCTAACGAGCACGCCATACAGCGAAAGAGATCAGCCAAGAAAGGTACCTTTACTCTCCTCATGGTTCCCTCTATTTAAAGCCAGCTTCGCAACCACTCTTATGTTAGCTTCCCGATGTGGGATCCCTCCAACATCAGAGTTTAAATTCAACACCAACTCTTGCCGCCCCCTGTTAGCAAAATAAATGCTCCTTGCTTTCCATGGGATTCGAACCCATGCCTCCCCTCAGATGCTCCACACGCTACTTGCCACTAAGCCACAAGGCTTTTTGTGTCATATTTTATCCCCAATTAATTATAAGGTCTAAAGGCCAAAGTCCAGGTTCCCTTAAAAAAAACAAAATAAATTGCAAGAGCCAAGGCTTGAACCCAAGCTCCCATACAACCTTAATGACGCAACAACCACTAGACTACAAGCTTCCTTGTGTCATTTATTTAACACAATAATTTAAAAACCCTCATCCAAGCATCCAGGTTTTTTTTTACTTAATACCAAAATTTTTGCTAAAGCCCAAGTTTGAACCCAGGATTTCTCTAACACTTCTCAGGGCCATTAACCACCAAAGCAGATATTTAATTGTGTCATTTCATTGCACAATTAAATACCTATATACAACCTCCTTACGGACCCGCACTCAAGGCCTAATACTTCTAAGCCCAAATTCGGGGTGTTACAATTCTACCCCCTTAAAGAAATTTCGTCCTCGAAATTTTCCACTCTCAGACTACACCACCACACTTCCGCTGCGCACTCTGATACTAATAATACTAGCATACACCCAAAACATTTGTCCATCGGAGCGGATAGATTTCATATGCAACCAATTTCTACATTTCCAGAACACACACCAAATAAATACTAAATCTAAATTCAAGCGTTACAGTTTACTCTAACTAGAAAGTTCCAGTATAGTGCTACTATCTATAATGGTTTCTCAATATAGCATTTCAATCTATAACTGTAAACAGAGTTAGAGAACTTACAGATTTGGTGCCGGAGACTCGGTGTGCCACACTTCCAATAACATCTTTCTAGAAACAAGTCAAGTTTTGTTGATAAATTTCAAAACAAATTTTTTAGAAAAACTCTTTTCAAACCCCAATTTCAGAAAAAGAGAAAAAAACAATAATTTTTTGCTACCCATACCCCAGCCGAGTTTTGTAACCTGGCTCTGATACCACTCAATGTAACACCCCGAACGAGTTGGAATTCATTTAAGTAGATATTTTTGATAAACCGATTAATTGTATCGTTGCGTTATTTTGAAAACAATTATCATTTTGGAAACGCGCCTTAGGTCTAACTCATATTGTTATCAGAAAAATATAGGGTATAAGATAAAATAATCCCAGAAAAATAATTAAAATGGCCTTATTACAACCCAAAACCAAATAATAATATTAATAAGATAAAACTTATAAAGAAATAAATCGGCTACTTATTGCAATTAAAAGAAACAGAAACAGTAGTGTGGCCATTCCGAGTCCCTCGCAGCTCCAAACCATCTAAGCTTAGGGATTACCTGCACAGTTAGAAACGGGGTGAGTTTACGAAAACTTAGTGTGCAATCCCAATAACAAACAAACAGTAAATAACACGGTATCAGTACAATCAGGGCCAAAGCCCTATTTAGTCTTGACATATACTGGGCCGAAGCCTTTCCATAAATCATATCACTGGGCCGAAGCCTTTCCATAAATCATATTACTGGGCCGAAGCCTTTTCATAAATCATATCACTGGGCCGAAGCCTTTACTGTAAACGGTATGGCCCTTAGACCCATTTCAATATCACATGTAATGTAACGCCTCGTACCCGAGACCGTTGCCGGAGTCGAACACGAGGTGTTAACGGACTTAATTCATTTACTTACACAGTTCATTTTAAAATTTCCAGACAAGCTGGCTAACTGCATCACAGTTACTTTAAAAATTATATCTCGAGTTCCAAAACTCGAAAACCGATTCCGTAAATTTTTCCTGAAACTAGACTCATATTTCAATCTAGAAATATTTTCCTAGAATTTTTTGTCAAGCCAATTAGTACAGTTTATTAGTTAAATTCTCCCCTGTTTCAGGGTTCGACTACTCTGACCTTCATGCATTACGACTTAGATATCTCCCTGTACAGAGCTTCAATACTTATGCCATTTGTTTCTAATGAAACTAGACTCAAAAAGGAATCTATACATATAAAGAATAACTTCTAATTGTCTCTAGTTAATCTATGGTAAATTTTCAAAATTATAACAGGGGATCCAGAAAATGCTCTGGCCCTATTTCACGAAAACTTAAACATCTCATAAAATACGGCTCATATGGTGATTTCGTTTCTTTCATATGAAAATAGACTCATCAAGATTCGATTACATTATTTATTCACTATTTAATTCCATTCCTACCATTTTTAGTGATTTTTCCAACTTACGTCACTGCTGCTATCAACATCTATTTTAAGGTAAATTTTACCTATTTCATAATTTTCCATGAATCGAATAGCAAATTGACATACATTATTATCAAGGGTAATCCCGATTAGCCATGGCGTACGTAGCACCAATAGGACCATGATTGGCCATTCCAATGGCTAGTCATTACCAAACATTTCCACACCACTTAATAACCATATCACAAGACCATAATGTTATACTTCAAAATATACGAGCCATTTTCGCATGGCTATACGAATACACATTACCAAAGGGTACTTAATTAACAACAAGGGTCAGCCCTATACATGCCATTTTCAAAATTGAACTAAAAGAGTACCAAAAAGTGGCTTAGATAGTGTGGATGACTTCGACTTTGACACTCCCGAGTCCGATAGCTGACGAACAAAATCTATAAAACAGAGAATCAAAGTAACAGAGTAAGCATTTTAATGCTTAGTAAGTTCAAGTAATGAAATTATTTATGACTAAAGTATAGTGTTCATATGACTAAATAAATAGTTGCATATACGCATATTCCCAAAATCATACTTACTTCACACCTCAACCAGTATATTCATACACAGGGGATCAAACCTAACTAAAGGCCGGAAGTTGTTAATCAATAGAGTGCATACTATCTAAAAAGAAATTAACTTTTCCGATGCATATACGAAACATACCTTATTGTTTGGATTTTACGAGCGTATTAATTGAAATTATTACAGCAAGATCGCTCATTTCCAAACCCAAGTACCTTCGGGATTTAGCCGGATATAGCAACTCGCACAAATGCCTTCGGGTCTTAGCCCGGATATAGTCAATAGCACAAAAGCCTTCGGGACTTAGCCCGGATATAGTCACTAGTACAAATGCCTTCGGGACTTAGCCCGGATATAGTCAATAGCACAAATGCCTTCGGGACTTAGCCCGAATATAGTCAATAGCACAAATGCCTTCGGGACTTAGCCCGGATATCATTCGAATAATCATGCACATATATCAATAAATCATGACACATCCATATTTCATTTTCATTACTAAAGCTCAAACACAAGACACTTATCAAACCTTACCAATTTCGGCTCAATAGCCACATACAAAGAGCATGATTTTGATTGGCTTTATAACATGATCTCTATACACATTCGGCTACCCGTCATAGGTATAAACTAATCACCTCAATATATCATTCAAGTAGAAACATTATATCACCGTTTATTTGTTATGCTTATATGTCATGACTTAATCA
The DNA here is from genome assembly GCF_007990345.1 of Gossypium hirsutum. Lineage (NCBI taxonomy): Eukaryota > Viridiplantae > Streptophyta > Magnoliopsida > Malvales > Malvaceae > Gossypium > Gossypium hirsutum. The sequence goes on from NC_053432.1 coordinate 19,275,394, forward strand.
AATCATAAACTAAGTTTCATTACTCAAAGACTTACCTCGGACGTTGTCGAACGACTTCAACGGCTATTCAATTACTTTTTCCTTTCCCCTATCCAACGTTGATCCTCTAAGCTCTTGAGCTAAATCAAACAATTTACCTCCCAATCAAACACAATCATACGACATTCATATACATTTTAGAACCAATTTATTTGAATCAATTACCACTTAAGTCTATCACCATCTCGCTTTCAAATTTGTGCACTTGGTAAATCACATTAAACTACTACAAGTATAACTTTAATACATAGTTATTTTCGAATGTCTTAATATCATCTTAATTAATTTCTACTTACACATCAAAATTTCCAATACAAAGTATTTGGCACCTAAACCGGATTAGTAAACTCCCATGGACCATGACCGAATGCCATTTAAACACAAGTCAACAAGATCTCATGATTTCAAATCAAACTCTTAACAAGAATGCACAATACCGAACCCTTAGATGATTAAACATCTAATTTAGACAATTTTAGAACAACTAAACGGCACTTGTTCACAACATTAAACAACTACATGTTCGGCTAGAACATGGTACTTAACTACATCGATTTTAAGCATAATAATTACTCAAACCTAATCAAATTCACATTCGGTCTTGGTACCTAATAAGGTAGCCGATTCCTTTCCCTTAGCACCTAATGCTCATATATGATTATTTGTATAGTTCAAACACTCATCTACCCTTGTTCATCTAAATTTAACAAGAAACAAAACCTTATTTCTCCATAGCTACAATGGCCGAAAGTTCTAGACATCTCAATACCGAAATTTCTAACATGGGTTGTCTAAAGAATTTGGTAGGGAGTCCAAATTTATCTAACATTTCAAGTAACTTAACACATCCATATAGCTAACATGCTAGTAGTATCAAGGCATCAACTAAGATTTTGAAGCCTCTTAGTCGAATCCTAACTCTCCAACAACCCCAATTCCATCCATGAGATAGATAGAATTTGGCTAATCATCCAAAGGATGTATAAACCTCCAAAAGCAACATTGAACATACCTTAATCTAAAGAACCACCTTGGTCGAACTTCCCCTCTTCTTCTTCCTCTAGTTACGGCAATGGAGGAGCAACCTAGCTAACTCTCTTTTTTTTTGTTTCTTCTCCTACTAACCACTATTATTTTATTATCCATGCTCTTTATTTTATTATTTTTAACACAAATGTTAACATAACATATTTATAATATGTTTTAACCCATAGCATGGCCGGCCACCATCTAGAGTTTTGGCTAATTTGACATGCAAGTACAAGTATTTTCTAACATGCTTTAATAGGCCACTATAACATTTGCCTAGCACATTTCTAAATTTCCTCACATAAGTCCTATTTAATAATTTCACATACTAATGACAAAATTGGAGCATGAAACTTTCACACATGCCTATTTCACATACAATAAACACAAAACTTAATGGTTAATTATTTTTTACGACCCGATTTTGTGGTCCCGAAACCACTTTCCAACTAAGATCAAATTAGGGTTGTCACATGTAATGTCAATGGATGTATGAAAGCCTATTTCAATATCACATGTAATGTCAATGAATGTAGGCAAGCCTATTTTGGGGGACTACTCGACCCACCATCTACTACTCTCCACCCGTACTAACCAAGCTCTCCATGTGGGGAATAACTCAACCCACCCAACCAAACTCTCCACTGGCAGCATAGCTATTTTATCATATAACTGGAGGCCTAGCCTCTTTTAATAACTGGGGCAAAGCCCTTTCTGATAAACTGGGGCAAAGCCCTTTTCGGTAAACTGGGGTAGAGCCCTTTTAGCATTTCCTCCATCAATATAACCCATATCCCATGCAATATGTCATGTATGCAGAATGTCATGCCCATATTTGAATCAAACAATCACAGTCAAGTCATTCATATCACCAACATATATTCACAATCAAATCCATCAACCACACAGTCCAAGTCAGTCACTTGCCTATAAGGGCAAAACAATCATTTTCCATATTATAAGGGTATTTTCGTAATTTTACCAAAAATCAGGGTTTTCCATGTTCATTACAATTGTCAATATTTCTGAGTGTTTAAACAATGATCTTTAACCCACTTATCAAATTCAGGCTTTTTGGCCCAAAACCCTTAATGGGCCCTACGAATGCCGATTTAGCCCACTAAGCCTGCTTAACCCAAATTTACCCTACAGTGCCTTTACGGTCTTTTTACCTATTAGGGGTATTTTAGTCATTTCGTCCTACAAGGGTGTTTTGGTAAATCTACAAACTAAGGGTATTTTAGTAATTTTGTAAACCAATGGTATTTCTATAATTTTTTAAAAGTTAAGGGTATTTTTGTAATTTTGTAAATTAGGGGTATTTTGGTAATTTTTCAAATTGAAGGTATTTCAGTAATTTCACAAACCAGTGGTATTTCGGTAATTTTACAAACTAGGGGTATTTTGGTAATTTTACAAACTAGGGCATTTCAATAATTGGTAAACTAAAGTATTCTAAACAGGGATAACAATACAAATGGCCCTAAAGCCCATTCTCGGCCCAAATGGGCCCTAAAGCCCATTCTCAGCCCAAATGGGCCCACACGCTCATGTGGCCCTTTTAGCCCAAATCTAGCCACGAATATGAGATTCACCTAGCCTAGTCCAATATTTACTACACAATCAAACAACTTATCCAATTGGGGCCGTAGGCCCATTATGCCCATTAGGCCCATATGGCCCCTTCAAGCCCATCGCGGCCTGAAGTAGCCATCCTACAGCTAGAGTAGTGAGAAATACACACCTGATAGGAGACTGGAGTTAATCCACGCTTCGAGCACTCTTAGCCGACGCCCAACCCAAACGAGCACGCCATACAGCGAAAGAGATCAGCCAAGAAAGGTACCTTTACTCTCATCATGGTTCCCTCTATTTAACGCCAGCTTCGCAACCACTCTTATGTTAGCTTCCCGATGTGGGATCCCTCCAACATCAGAGTTTAAATTCAACACCAACTCTTTGCCACCCCTGTTAGCAAAATAAATGCTCCTTGCTTTCCATGGGATTCGAACCCATGCCTCCCCTCAGATGCTCCACACGCTACTTGCCACTAAGCCACAAGGCTTTTTGTGTCATATTTTATCCCCAATTAATTATAAGGTCTAAAGGCCAAAGTCCAGGTTCCCTTAAAAAAACCAAAATAAATTGCAAGAGCCAAGGCTTGAACCCAAGCTCCCATACAACCTTAATGACGTAACAACCACTAAACTACAAGCTTCCTTGTGTCATTTATTTAACACAATAATTTAAAAACCCTCATCCAAGCATCCAGGTTTTTTTTTTACTTAATACCAAAATTTTTTCTAAAGCCCAAGTTTGAACCCAGGATTTCTCTAACACTTCTCAATGCCATTAACCACCAAAGTAGACATTTAATTGTGTCATTTCATTGCACAATTAAATACCTATATACAACCTCCTTACGGACCCGCACTCAAGGCCCAATACTTCTAGGCCCAAATTCGGGGTGTTACATTAGGGGTGTTACAATACCCAAGGAAGAATCCACCTAGACTTCATTTATCACTTTTGAATTAGACGATTTATTCACTTGACTTATTCTGTAGAAATACCTGATTTATGTTAATATCTCTCTCGAGACTAAGAACAACTGAATCTAGGTTGATTAATCGAAATCTCTTTTTAATTAAAACCCCTATTGTCGCATTAACTCAATCTATGGATTCCCTTATTAGATTTTACTCTAATCTGGCAGATTTATGTCGTCCTATCTCTAGAATTGCATGCAACTCCGCTCAATTATGAACGATCTACTCTTAAACAGGGACTTTTGCTCTACTGAATAAGCACATCAAAACCTTAATTAATATCCTAAAATATTAAAACAAGGATTAAATCTCACAATCAAGAATATGAACAAGTATTTATCATATAATTCAAATAGTAATAAGATCTCTTAGGTGTTATCTCCCTGAGGTATTTAGGGAGTTAAGTTCATAATGATAGAGGAAAACATCTCGAAATTGGAAAAATAACAAAACATAAAGAAACCCAAAAAACTTCTAAGGAAATTGAATGGAGATCTTCAGTCTTGAATGAGATCCGGCTTCCGAGCTGATTCCGATGGCTATCCTTGAGTATTTTCTACTTTGATCCTCTTCGAGGGTGTTTATACAGACTTTGGAATGCCCAAAATAGCCCAAAATTAGCCTTTTCTGAATAGAATTAGACTTTGGCTTTATAAGGACACGGCCATGTGCCACGCCCGTGTGAAGGTGCTTAGGCCGTGTGCAATTTTGACTTGGTTTAATGTCAACATGACCATGACAAATGGGCATGTGGCCTGCCCGTGTGTCACACACGAGCATGTGGACTACCCGTGTGGAAGTGCCTAGGCCTAGTGAAACACTAAATTAGGCCCAATTTGTCTGCTCTTGGCTCGTTTCTCACTCTTTTTGCTATCTTAAGCTCTCCTGAGTATAAAACATGAAATTAACGGATTAGGAGCATCAAATTCATTAAATCTTATGATAATCCTTCCAAAAATATGTCGAGCATAGGGTAAAAACATGTATATATTATGGTTTATCAAATATCCCCTCATTTAAGATTTGCTTGTCCTCAAGCAAAATTCTCAACTCACAATTAAAATTAATTCTTCTTAACTTATAATTCTCATCAATAATGTTCCGAAGTAATCCACGGATAATTACAGATTGAGAATTCAACTAAAAGAACATCAAAGTTTCAAACAATCCAAGTTGAGCATTTTAATCATAAAATCATAGGTATCCCCCTTTGTCTAAGTAAACACCTTTAATTCCAAATTGACAAGAGTTGACATCATCACAAAAGATTCACTCAAATCACTCGAAGTGTTTAAGGTTCAATAATTAAGCACTTAATAGTCAAACATGAAAAGTTATTACCATAGGCTTGCATGAAAATCAAATCTCCACCACTATAAACGAGATAATACACGAATCAAAAGGTCTTTAACAGGGTTGTAATAGGGCTTGGGTAAAAGGTGTGGATAAAGGCTAAAAAGAGGGTTAGAATCAAGATTAATTTAATAAATAACCCAACTTAGAAGAATAAAGCTAATTACTAAATTACAAATAGGTGCCAGAAATAAAACTTCCTAAGATGAAGTGAGCTTTCCCTCAATATAATATCTTTAACTTATCCAAGCTCTTTATAATATGAATATAAATATATGATTTTGTTTTTAAGAATAAGAATAGTACAATAATGGAAAGTGCATAATAAGGAATAATTTAGCAACTGAAATGAACAAACATAGTTAGGTAACTCATTAAAAGGGAATCAATAAAAAGGGAACCAATAAAAAGGGAGAAATTCTTAACGAATCAAAAAGGGTTAAGATGTGGGTTAACATTAAGGGGGAAATCAAGAAACAATGGTTAAGGCTCAAAGGGGTTCACTAAGGGTCAATTATGTGGGTAGGCTTTTTATAGGGTAAGTGGGTTAAAACCTAAGTGCCTTTATCATCTTAGTATATCAAATCAAAGGTGTGGTCTTGACATGCATAATCGAAGCAAGTTCAAGAATAACAATTCAATGTTGACACACTCATAACCAATAAAATCATTGAGCAAGAAAAATATATGCTCTAAAAGGCTCAAAATCTCACGAAAATTATGGGTATTTGATGTCAATCCTATAAATTCAAAACTTCAAGATAATACCTCAATTTAGGGAAACAACCTAGCAATTTTAATTCTCAAAAGTCAACTTATCATGCTTGATTCTCTAATGTCTTAAAGTTAAACAATTAATGCACAGTCACCTATGATTTGATTCAAAACATATTAATAAAAATTATAAATCAATTAGAATTCACTCTAATAATAATATGAGAAAATTATTTGAGAACGAGCTAAAAATTCAGGAATATAAATAACCTCCCCATACTTAAGATGTACATTGTCCTCAATGTACAAAGATAAATAGATAATAGCCATATAATATCATAAGAGATGGAGAAAAGCGAAACTGCCCTGAATTTTTAGAGGCAATCCTTGGAATAATGAAAGTGAAAATTATATATATGGCCAACGATGTGCATGAGTCAGAGCTACTATTAAGAAAATTAACGCAATTGTGAAGAGAATTAAAGGGTTACTCGATAATAGCCATAAAAATAAACATAGTTAAAAAGTATAAATGCCAAGTCTTTAGAACTAAAATAAAAATAAAAATAAAAATGAAAACGAAAATGAAAATAAAGAAAAAAATAAAAGATAAAATAAATGGACTCAAAAGCCCTCATCGGTGGATGGATCTTGAGGTGGTGGTGGTGGAGGCGAGATGTTGAAGTGCTGGCAGATCTACTGCAAAGCCGCCTCGATGATGTCGAACCTCGCAAAACACTGTTGCTCGAATCTAGTGAGTCGCTTGGATATATCGACCAAAGTGGCTGTAGGAGGTCGACGACTCGGTGGTGGCGGTGGGTGTGGGTCCTCGTGAGGGGGAGGGACATCATCAGTAATGTCCTCTGGCTCATCCTGGTCGTCAGAGTGAATGTGTCTGTACTGAGGAGGGTCGAATCCACGACGTTGCTCTGTCATCCTCATGTGGATCATACTAGAAATTCCTTAAGGAGACATCTAGCCTACTAGTGTGAGTGTCGAAGACATCTTTGGAGTGTCGAACAGGCCGAAGTGTCGAGCTAGGCGAGTCACGTAGGGACCAAGGCAGATGGGGCCCCTCCTATGGCGATCTGTCTGGTGGCAAAAAGTAAGGGCAATAAAGTATGCCAAATCGAATACATGACCAGTAGTCATGCTCCATAAAAAGTAAGCATCGGTGATGCTAACGATGCTGGTGCTCTATCTCCTCCCAGTCAAGGTGTGAGCCAAGATGGCATGGATGTAGCATAGTGCTGGAGGAAGAGAAGTCGCCTTTGAGCAACTTGTGTTATGGGGAACAGTACTCGCCGTAAGGTCGGTCCAACAGCAAGAAGGCGAGTGGTGTATATGTTGGTGAAGAATTAGAAAAGCCTCGAAAGCCATAAACTCCTCCGTGTAGAGGCCCAAAGCAGCTCCAAACTCTGGTACACTCATGTGTCTTACGAGTCCACCAAGTCTAAAATGATAGTACGGGCCTCGTCGTGGGTATTCATCACGTGCTGAAGATGGAAAGTAGAGCAAAATTCTAAGGTAAGCTCCGAATAGGTGGGCTCGATAATCGTAAAAAATAGATCCCATGGGGTAGTGGCGAGATGGAATCGAACAAGGTGGGTAAGTTGGACCTGCTCCAAGGTGGTCCAATCTATGAAATGGCCCACTCCTAATGGTCGTACTCGAAGAAGCTGAAAAAGTCGTCCTATGGGCCTGACGAGAATCGAATCAGAGGGTTACAAGCTTTGGTTGAGGCGCTCGAGGAGGTTGTGCTAGGACCCTTCTGCTTTTTCGAAATGGGGACAGCAGTTTTCTTGTCTCGTGTGTTTGTCATAGTATTCCTGAAAATGACAGAAGCCAAAAACAATACCAAATATTCAACCACAAGTAAAAGGAAAAAATAAGAATCTAAATAGTAAAAATAAAACTATAGTTCGAAAAAGAATATGCCCTAATAGTAATCATAGCAAGGACCAGAATAATAGAAAAACATATATGAACATAACAATTGCACTAAGGAATAAAAATTAAGAAAAAGATCATGGAGAAAATAATATAAAGTAAAATATAGGAAAATATAAATACTAAAAATAATAAAATAAGAGAAAACAAAGATCAAAAATGAACGAATCATAAAGCTAAAGTAAAACAAAAAAAGTAAAAAGATAATAATCAAATAATAAATGAAAAATATGATGAAAAATAACAGTAATAATAATAAAGACTAATAATAAATAAAATTGACTAAAATAAAAAATAGAATAACAATTAAGAAATAAAGAAAGAAATAAGTAAAACTGGAATAAAATAGATGTGAGGGTAAAAGAGGAAACCACGAGTAGAGATCGGAGATGCAGACGGCGGCGGCTGGTTGGGGTGGTGTGGGCCGAACAGAGGTTGGCGTTTTGTGTAGAAAGGGAAGGGGTTGACATGGTGGTGGGTGGTCGGTTGAAGAGGAAGAAGGGGAAAAAGGGAAAAGAAAGGGGAAGAAAGAAAGAAGAAAGGAGAGAAAGGGTGGGGGTAGGGAGGAAAGGAAGAAAACAAAAAGGGAAAAGGAGTGTGGTGGCTGGAGGTTGGTCGAAGATGGACGGGGAGGGACTTGCAGCGGCGGCGGCTGGTTGGGAAATTTGGAGAAGAAGACAAAAAATAAAACTTTAGGTTTTTGGGGGGCTTAAATGGGACACGGTCGTGTGAGGCCCGTGTTGGGCCACACGGCTGTGTCACATGCCCTGTTTATCGTGAAAATTAAATGCTCATTCGTCACACGGCCTGTGACACACTAGTGTTGTCTTGTCGTGTGGTTCACACGGCCGTGTCACACGACCGTGTGCTATGTCCTTCATTTTTCCCACGCCCGTGTGGTATCCTACATGCCCGTGTGTCTGAACACACGGTCGTGTCACACGCCTATGTGACTCATCCTCTAGCCCGTGTTTATCGTGAATTTGAATGCTTAGTTTTCCACATGACCGTGGCACATGGGCATGTAGGACATTCTTCATTTCTCCCATGCCTGTGTAACCACCCACACGCCCATGTGTTCCCGTCGTGTCTCGTACACGGCCATAACACTGTCCAATGTCGACCTCTGACTAGTTAAAATTTGAAAAATTAAGCTCCAATTTTCACACGGGCATGGACACGCTCGTGTATACTAACCGTGTACTTCACACGACCGTGTGGATTTATCGTAGGCCGTGTGCATGTCATTTTTTTGGGAAATTTCAGCCCTATTTCCACACGGCCAAGGACACGCCCTTGTGTCCATGTCGTGTGGGTTACTGTACCTATAAAAAACACATAAAATAGATAAAATAAATGGGTTAGTGGTGTCAGTGCTCGAGTTGCCTCCCGAGAAGTGCTTATTTATAGTCTAAGCTTGACTTACGTCATATTTGCACGGTCTTGGTGGTTCAAGGAGTTGAAACTCCTTATCCCTACTAGCAATCTTATCAAAATGAGGTTTTAGATGAGTACTGTTTCCTTAAAAATGCCGAATTTGGGATGAGTTACCTCGATTGTACCGTATGGGAAAACGTTGTGTACCAAAAAAAGAGTTGCTCCATTGGGTTCAGAAGTAGCAACACGAGGGTCTATTTCATCTAACAGTACTTTGTCTCCAACCTTAAGTTGATTCGATTCATCTTTAGGTTTGTCATGGAACTGCTTTGATTCATCGTGTATCCCCGGTTTCTTCTTAACTGTTGTTCGCCATTTATCTAGTTACTTGATTTGTAATCTTCATCCCTCAACAGTTGTTCGTGGCTCCATCACTTTATCCCTAGGGATTTCCTACACAGCAATCTGAGCCTACATGTTGTTCTCATGGAAAGAACTTGTAATATCATCTCGATCACTAGATAGTCTAACAGAGTCACGAGCTTGAAGTTTAATCGTGTCATCACTTACACGAAGCGTTAATTCTCCTGTACCAACATCAATAATAGTCCTAGCAGTCACTAAAAAGGGTCATCCCAAGATGAAAGGAACGTCATCGTTCTCTTCCATATCTAAAACAACAAAGTCTACTGGGAAAATGAATTTATCAATCTTAACAAGTACGTCCTCAACAATACCCCTAGGAAATCTAATAGTTTTATCTACCAGTTGTATACTCATCCTAGTTTGTTTAGGTTTCCCAATACCTAGTTGTTTAAACATTTTATAGGGCATGACATTTATACTTGCCCCTAAATCAGCTAAAGCATTATCAACATTTAAACTACGAGTAAACAAGTAATAGTAAAACTCCCTGGATCCTTTAACTTGTTGGGAAGTTTATTTTGTAAAATTGATGAGCAGACTGCATTTAATTCCACATGCGATGAATCATCTAATTTTTGTTTGTTTGCTAGAAGCTCCTTTAAAAATTTGACTGAATTGGGCATCTACAAAATAGCTTCAATAAACGATAAGTTAATATGTAACTTTTTTAAGATGTTAAGAAATTTACCGAATTGTTCGTCAGTATGGTCTTTCTTTATCGCTTTAGGGTATGGCACACGAGGTGTGTATTCTTTGCTTACCAATTTTTGTTTGTTCTGGCTTTCGTCCACCTTATTTTTCCTTAGCATAGTTTCTTGCCTTGGTTTTGGTGTGGACTCAACTAACCCTTCTTCATATTGAACAGTAATCGCATGACGCTACTTTCTTGGGTTAGCCTCGGTGTTGCTGGGCTAGCTACCTTATGGTCTTTCTGAGATCCGCTTAGCAAGCTAACCTATTTGAGTCTCGAGACCTTGAATCAATGCTTGCTAATTTTTAAGTGTTGTTTCGATGTTTTGGAAACGTGTTTCTAACACCGAGATGAATTTTGTTAACATCTCCTCGAGGTTCAGCTTCTTTTCCTGCTAGTAAGGTGGTTGAAAACTTGGAGGGGGTTGTGGTCTTTGATTGCCTTGACCACCCTAAGAGAAGTTGGAATTGTTCCTCCAACCTTTATTGTAAGTGTTACTATAGGGGTTATTCTGAGGTCTAGAATTGTTACCCATATAGTTGACTTATTCGTTTGTAGTGCTAGGTCGTAGGCTAGGCATTCTATATTATTCATTCCTCCTCCATTTATACTGAATTGCATCACCGAATGTACCTGCATAGAGACACATAAGCCATCAATCTTTTTATTTAAGAGCTCTACTTGGTTTGATAACATGGTGATCGCGTCGAGGTTGAAAACACCGGTTGCTTTATTAGGCTTTGTCCTCATGACTTGCCACTGATAATTATTGTAATATCCTAAATTAGGGCTTAATCGGAATAGTGGTTTCGTGACCACAAATCTGAGATAGAAATAATTATTTTACAATGATTTTGATGTTTATGATATGATTGCATGATTGTGTGAAAATTTCGTGATGAAATTCTATGCCTAATGTGCTTAAATTGAAAGTAGGGACTAAATCGAATAAGTTGCAAAACTTGCATTCTAGAAGTTTTTAGTATGAAATTGTTTTGGAATATTAATGAGGAGGTCTTAAATAGCAATTTGACCAATTTTAAGTTCATGGACAAAATTAGGACATGGAAGGAATTTTTGGAAAGTTTAGTAGTAAGGGTATTTTGGTCATTTAGTTATTAAAATGAATTAACAACAAAATTAAAAGCCAATTTTTGTCCATCTTCTTCATTAGCCTGAAATTTCAAGGGTTCTCCATAGCTAGGGTTTGTTTCAAGCTTCCAAGCTCCATAGTAAGTGATTCCAAGCCCCGTTTTTAATGTTCTTTACGTTTTTGGAATCCCAGAAGCTCAATTAAGCTTATGCTAGCAATAATTCAACCTAGGGTTTATATTTGGAAAAATACCCATAGGTGAAATTTGTGTATTTTGATGTTTTATGATAGAATATGGGGTTTTAAATTATGTTAGACAACTTGTGCTACTCGGTTTTTAGTGAAAACGAGTAAAAGGGCTTAATCGGCAAAAATACCTAATAGTCACAAGTATATGTTAGAGAGAGAATTTGATGTTGCCATAGAAGGGAAAAGTGATCAGAATGTTATAAAACATAAGAATAAGGAATAAAGTTTAATTCCCGAGCCTAGGGGCAAAAGTGTAATTATGCAAAAGTTTAAGGGCAAAAGTGTAATTTTTTAAAGTTCGTATTAAATGCTGTTTTGATAAATGTATGTATTAAATAAGATTAATTTGGTATTATAGATCAAGAAAAACGAGATTCAAGTCGTGATCAAGGAAAAGAAAAGATTGTGGACTAAATTGCAAAATCTTTATATTTTGGTACCAAGGTAAGTTCATGTGTAAATAATGTAGCATAAATGTTATTTTTAAGTTATTAATGTTAATTATATGATATGCTGATTTTTAATCGTGAAATATTATGCTTTGTGGTTAATGTTGAGTAATATGCAAATTATGTTTACTACTTATAAATATGAATTGCTACGGAGTATCGGTTCCGATATTCCATGGAAGACGGAAAATGTGAGATCGAGGGAAAAAGCCCGTTTCAACCTTAGGAATAGATTAGGATACAAGTGACATGTCACTAGGATGGTTGAGCATCCGAACTCGTTGAGTTGAGTCCGAGTTCACTTATGGATGCAAATGTCCGAACTCGTTGAGTTGAGTCCGAGTTCGTGAGATGTAACTAGGCATCCAAACTCGTTGAGTTGAGTCTGAGTTCATTTATGGATGCGAACGCCCGAGCTTGTTGAGTTGAGTCCGAGTTCACTTAGGGGCGGGTTACATGATTTCTTGATTACATATGTGGCACTTATGTGCAAATTATCCATGTATCCGAGTTATATTTCGATGTGTTCAACGGGTGAAATTTCTAGTTTAATGGAAGAGCACTTAAGATATAAGTGACGTTTTGGGTAAGTGTTGTGAAATGGGCACTTTGGACAGGTATGTTCTTAACCCTCGGGTCGAAAATAGATACAACAACGATAAGGTGGTAAGATGATGAATGATGTTTAAAGATGTGATATATGTTTTGGTGGTACTATGCTAAAGTTGTTTGGTATATTTGTATTGTTATGTTACTTGTTATTTACATATGAACTTACTAAGCATTTATGCTTACTCCTTCCTTTTCATTCACTGTAGTTTTGAACAAGCCGACTCAGGAATCGGGACAGGTCGAAAGTTCGATCACACTCTCCAAAGGACTTTTATCTTGGTAAATGGCTTGTACAACTACTTAAGTATGGCATGTATAGCAATATACATATTTTGTGTAAATAATTTTATGATATGGCCATGTTTGGTTGAGAAAATGTTTGATATTGATAAGTCATGGTGATGGCTAATTTAGATCATGTTTGATATCATGGAAGTTTAACAGGTTATCTAATTCATAAAAATTCATGGAAAGATGAAACTTGCCTTAAAACAGAATATTGCTGCAGCAATGACATGAATTTTAAAAATCACTAAAAATAGTATAAATAGAAATAAATGATGAGTAAGTTATGAAATTGAAGATTAATGAGTCTATTTTCATATGGATTGCACAAAACAGGAATATAAATTATATTTTATGAGATATTTAAACTTTTGCGAAACAGGGCCAGAGTGATTTCTGGATCCCCTGTTCTGACTTTACAAATTCATAATAAATTTTACTAAAATAATTAGAAGTTTTTATTTATATGTACAGATTACATATTGAGTCTACTTTTAATAGAAACAAACCTCATAGTCATTGAAATTTTTTATAGAGATATATCTGATTCGAAATACACAGAGGTCAGAGCAGTCAAACCCTAAAATAGGGGATACTTTAATTAATAAACTGTACTAATTTGCCCAATACAAAATTATATAAAAAATTATTAAATAGATATATGAGTCTAGATTCAGGGAAAATTTACAGATCTTGATTTTGAGTTTCTTAACTCAAGATATGATTTTTCTTGTAACTGTGACGCGAGTAGCTAGAAAGTTGTGAATGTAGAAACAAATGATTTGAAGTTCTTAAATTGATAAATTATGTTCGGTAACCCTGAAGCTCGACTCCGGTGATGGTCTCGGGCATGGGGGTGTTAAATTTAGTGGTATCAGAGCAGGTTTAGTCAGTTCTCAGACTACGTGTTGTATGTACGAATTTTGCTATACATGCCATATGTATGAATTGTGATAGTGTGACGACTTCTGACCTTTTTAAATGATTTTTATATAGTAAATGGATCCCGATCCTGCTGTGGCAGATGAAGTAGAGAGTAATGCGCCAACTCCGGCTGAAGGGGCAGCACCGATTGAAAACCCACCTCCTACTGTTGGTCAGGGAGGAGGAGAAAGGGATCGGGAAGCCTTTCTCCAAATGATGAGTGCATGGTACACTGAGTTCGTTCGTACGAACCCAAATGTACGACCTCCCCCACCTCCCCCAATTCCTCAACCTATGCCTCCAATGCCTCAAGGAGTGGATATGATAAAATTTCACAGAACCCCAGTTGATAGAATTCGTAAACAAGGGGCTGAAGAATTTAGAGCAAATATTGATGATGATGCAGAGAAAGCAGAGTTCTGGCTTGAAAATTCTATCCGGGTATTTGATGAATTATCTTGTACACCTGAAGAATGTTTGAAATGTGCTACATCTTTGTTGAGAGATTCAGCCTATAATTGGTGGAAGACTTTGATTTCGGTGGTACCCAAAAGAGAGGGTAACCTGGGAATTCTTTCAAGAAGAGTTTCGGAAGAAATATATTAGTGAAAGATTTATTGATCAGAAATGTAAAGAGTTTCTTGAGCTGAAGCAAGGTAATATGACAGTCTCAGAATATGAAAGAGAGTTTGTTTGATTGAGTAAGTATGCCAGGGAATATGTTCCTACAGAAGCCAAGATGTGCCGACGATTTGAAGACGGGCTCAACGAAGACATTAAAGTATTTGTCGGGATCCTTGAACTGAAAGAAATGGTAGTCCTAGTTGATCGAGCTTGTAAGGCTGAAGAACTACTTAAAGAGAAGAGGAAGGTAGAGGCTGAGACACGAAATTAGAAGAAAAGGCCAATGAGTAAGGCACCTTCACAGCAACCCGGAAAGTCAAGAAATATGAACCCTCGTTCCCAAGTTTCAGCTGGGCAATCATATGGAAATTTTAAGAAGCAGAATGTGGGTCCTAAATCTCAGAATACTTCTGTAACACCCCTATCCCGTATCCGTCCCCGGAATAGGTAAAAGGGGCATTACCGGACTTGAAACTCATATCCGAACAGTAAAAATTTTGAATATTTTTTTTTATAAAGAACGTTCCTTTAGGTAAATACTAAAGACAGTCAGGGATACAATTTAACTGCTATAAGTACACATTCAAAAGATGCCATTTTCGCATGGCTTATATACATTAACCAAAATATTCTTCGGCCACTGGTCTATTCTTTACATGCCATAAAATAATTCATAACATAACAGTAACAAGCAGTGGATAGTGATAGTGTGACTAGTTGCTGACGATCCCTGAGCCTGTAGCTTTCAAATGAGATCTATAAAACAGAGGAAACAAAGTAAACGGAGTAAGCATTACAATGCTTAGTAAGTTTTAAGCAGTGTCAACAGATAACAATCAAATTATCACATAGTTGTTCGTATTTTTATTTCACTCTTCCTTCGGGCATAACATCCCTTTACCGAATATGCCCATCTCATCATATATAATATGCAGATAAATTCTCACTTGATAGTGGTCTCTTATAAACATAGGTACATTACATATTTTCACCTAACTTTCCACATTGACCAAACGCACAATAATCATAGAACAGTCATATTGCCTTACTCACATATGCATCACATAACGACCTTGTGATTTAGTCCAAATCAAGCTTAAATATAATCTCAAAATACATACTTGACCAGCTTAACGCATTGAACGTATTTATTACCAATTGTTACTGTGAAGTCGTATAATCTTATGCTTTACTCGAATCTTCAGCGAAACCTTTAGCTCGAATAGTCCCCACACGTAGTTATCGGGTCTTACCTGGACAAAATCTCCACACGTAGTCATCGGGTCTTACCCGGACATAATCTCCACACGTAGTCATCGGGTCTTACCCGTAATATATTTCCAAGTTTCATGTACATTTAATCACATGTTACAACATTCACATCGACTGTCATATTTGTAATTCATTTGCCTCATCAAATATCTAATAATACACACCTATCACATTTGGTCATTCGGCCACAATATACACACATCTCCTACATATTTCACACTAGCCATTCGGCTTTACCACATATACATATCTCATACATATTTCACACTAGCCATTCGGCTTTACCACATATACATATCTCATTCATATTTCACACTAGCCATTCGGCTTTACCACATATACATATCTCATATATAGTTCACACTAGCCATTCGGCTTTACCACATATACATATCTCATTCATATTTCACACTAGCCATTCGGCTTTACCACATATACATATCTCATTCATATTTCACACTAGCCATTCGGCTTTACCACATATACATATCTCATTCATATTTCACACTAGCCATTCGGCTTTACCTCATTCATATTTCACACTAGCCATTCGGCTTTACCACATAGACATATCTCATTCATATTTCACACTAGCCATTCGGCTTTACCACATAGACATATCTCATTCATATTTCACACTAGCCATTCGGCTTTACCACATATACATATCTCATTCATATTTCACACTAGCCATTCAGCTTTACCACATATACATATCTCATTCATATTTCACACTAGCCATTCGGCTTTACCACATATACATATCTCATTCATATTTCACACTAGCCATTCGGCTTTACCACATATACATATCTCATACATATTTCACACTAGCCATTCGGCTTTACCACATATACATATCTCATACATATTTCACATTAGCCATTCGGCTTTACCACATATACATATATATTTATCTTGTACAACAATTTCAGCAATAGCTTATAAGCAACTCAAATAGTTTCATCAATGTTTACAACAAATTCAGATATTCACTACAAGCTGTTTTCCTGAGCAATAGTCACTAAATTATTTATAACTGGAGGCCGTTAATTTTTCCTGAATATAGACTCATATGTCTTCCATCCATAAAATTTTCAGAATTTTAGGTTTGGCCAATCAATACCAGATTTTTCTTAAAGTTTCCCCTGTTTCACTATTTGACTAATCTGACCACTCTTCACTACGATTCAAATTTCTCATTGTATAGAATTCAAAATATGTTCTATTTGATTTCATTTGAAACTAGACTCATTAAGGAGTCTAAGCATATAAATTTTATCTTATAACCATTTTTGTACAAATTATAATGATTTTCAAAATAACAGAACAGGGGATTTCGGAGTCAATCTGGCACTGCCTCACACAACTTTAAATAACTCTTTATAGGAAATTTCTTTGCTTACACGGTCTCTTTTATAAGAAACTAGACTATTTAAGTTTTGATTACATATTTTATTCAGCCTAAAATTCCACACCAACAATTTATAGTGATTTTCTAAAATCACGTTACTGCTGCTGTCCTAAGCAAATTATTACAATTTGCTCTTAAATTTCCAAGTCCAAACACTTATGAACTTACCATTTGAGTTTAAAACATATCATGGCCACATCATATCTTATTAAATCAACTCATTATGTTCTAATATGATTGAATTTACTCAACGTTTAATCACTTAAAACTTACCTCGGAAGTTGCCGAACGATTATGACGGCTCTTCGATCACTTTTTCCTTTCCCTTATCCAACTTTGATCCTCTAGGCTCTTGAGCTAAATCAAACAATTTGCTTCCCAATCAAACACAATCACATGGCATCCATATATATTTTAGGACCATTCTTAACATACTACTCATTTACAAAACAAAACACTATCACATTTATAAAACCACAAGCCGAATATACCTATACTTACCTCACTTAAACATCAACCCTCAATTCATGTACATTCTCAAATAAAGTAATCCTTACTTGAACTATTAGCCAACTTTAACAAATGAACAATTTTACTTAAAGTGCCATATATATATATCTACATAAGTGCTTAGATACCATGTTTCCAACAATTATTTCCTAGCTTAGTAGCCGAACCAATATTCAATAACAAACTCCTCTTTGATCAAATATATATTCGGCAAGGACATGATAATTTATACTACATCAATTTTAAGCACATAAATTACTCAAACATAACCAAATTCACATTCGGTCTTGGCACATAATAAGGTAGCCGATCCTTTACCCTTAGCACCCAATGCTCACATATGATTATTTGTATACTTCAAACACTCATCTACCATCGTTCATCTAAATTTAACACGAAACAACAACCATATATCTCTTCCATTTTCTACCATGGCCGAATGCTCTAGCTACCACACCGTCTCAAATTTTGCCATGGGTTAAGCAAAGAACTTAATGACTAACTCAAAAATGCTAAAAAGAAAATCCAAGAATCATCAATCCACCATCACATGTATCATTACAAAGCTTCACACTTAGCATGCTAATGACATCAACACAAATCCACCTTAGCCGAAACTTAAGTCATACAAAATCTATCTTCAAACCATAAAATAGGTAGAATTTTCAAGAATGGCATTGAACTTACCTTCTTCTTGCTATCCACCTTGGCCGAATTTCTTCCCTAAAGATTTTTCTTCCTCCTCTTCCTCTAGTCACGGCAATAGGGGAGTAAGGGTGAGACAACTTTGGTTTCTCCTCCCACTCACCTTATGTTTTATCATTCTTAATTCACTATTTTATTTTCTAAACTAATAATGCTAATAGAAAATTCATATTATCATCAATGACCCATCCATGGCCGGGCACTACTCATTATAATTGGAAATTTGACATGCAAACCCATCATTCTTATAACATGCATTAATAGATCCTTATAGATTAACCCATCACATTTCAAAGTGTCACACATAAGTCCTATTAACTAAATTCACATGCAATTGACCAAATCGAAGCTCAAAACTTTCACACACTCATATTCACATATTTTAGACAATAATTATTATACTCAAATACTTCGGTGACTCGGTTTAGCGGTCCCGAAACCACTTTCTGACTAGGGTCAATTTAGGGATGTCACAACTCTCCCCCACTTAAGAAATTTTCGTCCCCGAAATACCGATGCCTAGTTTAGGATAACGTCCTCTTATTGAATTATATCCATATAAATATTAGCTCATCGATAGCAATTGTAATTCATTACTAATTTCACATCGATCTATAAAATCATTTTCTTATATTAAAACAAATACATAAACATTTCTACAAGTATGCACATATATCTCATTTTCTTGATTTCATAAGCAATAATCACTTAATTTAATTCACAAATGCATTTCAAACACATATTAAGCACATATTAACATGTATAATTCACATCATCAACCCACATATTTGTAACCCACATTTTCATTCATGTATAAGCTGTAACCTGACCGAAAGTGCACATATACTCAAACATCCCAATAAATATCCTTTATAACTCCATCATATCTCACTATTCAACTTAACCTATTTCCAACAGAAAATCAACTTCCACATACCTGAACATTGAATTCATTTAGCACATTCAATCACTGTTAACGATACCCGTATATAATTGATTTGGCATAAAGCCTTATATATTATACCGGCATGGGATTTATTTTAGCACATAACCCATATATCCAAAATTATCAGCATTCATCAAAAATTCTTACAGACTTTCAAATGTCGAACTTAATCGAAATAATTTCTTGAACATGATTAACAAAAATAGGGGTCATTTAGCAATAGCACATATGACTTCATATACCAAGCATTCCATAAACTAAATCTGTAACACGTTTATAACATGAATTCATTTCTTAACAACATATCCACCATCTTAAATCAATGCCTTCGTTCCATACGAGGTCTTACATGAATCTTGTTTTACTCACTTAATGTCTACTGACCGATCTCGCACACATAGTGCTCGGTTGAAGTACTCACACTCTCAGTGCCTCTAATCATTTGCACATATAGTGCCCCTATTCATTTGTTGTTACACATTGAAATGACTTAACCAAGTCTATAAACATCATGTATGTACACTTTTAAACATATCCTTTCATTTAAATTTGAATTCGTATAGTAATGAACACTTAAACTTTGCTCAAATTACCGGCACGAAACCTACTAGGCATGGAGGCCCGAATGCACATCACCAGCATGATTGCTCTTCGGGGCCTAGCCCGGATATAACACCAGCACGAATGCTCTTTGGGACTTAGCCCGGATATAACACCAGCACGAATGCTCTTCGGGACTTAGCCCGGATATAACACCAGCACGAATGCTCTTCGGGACTTACCCCGGACATAACACCAGCACGAATGCTCTTCGGGACTTAGCCCGGCTATATAACTTTCAATTCTCATGTACATATACATATATAACAATACACATTAGTATATCATTTACATTACTTGAATACAAACACAACATGCTTATCGACCATTCAACTTTCAGTTCCATAGCCACATACAAAGATCACATTTATAGTCGTAACACTCTTTCAAAATTGCATCACTTATACCCTTATAATTCAATCTAAATCAAAATTCAAATACGAGTACATGATACGTACCTGATCAACTTAATGATTTAAGCATATCCAAGTGAAGTTATATCGTAAATTCTCATAGTCAGAAGCTTGCTACAGCTCGATCGAGATCAAAATTCATTACAATACAACAAACACATTTTAATAGTAAAAAATCATCACACTATCACTTTATCACTTTATGGCATGTATAAATAGACTCACGTGTGCTACGTTAGTCCTAGAATCGACTAAACCACAGCTCTGATACCAATAAAATGTAACACCCCTATCCCGTATCCATCGCCGGAATAGGTAAAAGGGGCATTACCGGACTTGAAACTCATATCCGAGCAGTAAAAATTTTGAATATTTTTTTATAAAGAACGTTCCTTTAGGTAAATACTAAATACAGTCAGGGATACAATTTAACTGCTATAAGTACACATTCAAAAGATGCCATTTTCGCATGGCTTATATACATTAACCAAAATATTCTTCGGCCACTGGTCTATTCTTTACATGCCATAAAATAATTCAAAACATAACAGTAACAAGCAGTGGATAGTGATAGTGTGACTAGTTGCTGACGATCCCTGAGCCTGTAGCTTCCAAATGAGATCTATAAAACAGAGGAAACAAAGTAAACGGAGTAAGCATTACAATGCTTAGTAAGTTTTAAGCAGTGTCAACAGATAACAATCAAATTATCACTTAGTTGTTCGTATTTTTATTTCACTCTTCCTTCGGGCATACCATCCCTTTACCGAATATGCCCATCTCATCATATATAATATGCAGATAAATTCTCACTTGATTGTGGTCTCTTATAAACATAGGTACATTACATATTTTCACCTAACTTTCCACATTGACCAAACGCACAATAATCATAGAACAGTCTTATTGCTTTACTCACATATGCATCACATAACGACCTTGTGATTTAGTCCAAATCAAGCTTAAATATAATCTAAAAATACATACCTGACCAGCTTAACGCATTGAACGTATTTATTACCAATTGTTACTGTGAAGTCGTATAATCTTATGCTTTACTCGAATCTTCAGCGAAACCTTTAGCTCGAATAGTCCCCACATGTAGTTATCGGGTCTTACCTGGACAAAATCTCCACACGTAGTCATCGGGTCTTACCCAGACATAATCTCCACACATAGTCATCGGGACTTACCTGGAATATATTTCCAAGTTTCATGTACATTGAATCACATGTTACAACATTCACATCGACTGTCATATTTGTAATTCATTTGCCTCATCAAATATCTAATAATACACACCTATCACATTTGGTCATTCGGCCACAATATACACACATCTCCTACATATTTCACACTAGCCATTCGGCTTTACCACATATACATATCTCATACATATTTCACACTAGCCATTCGGCTTTACCACATATACATATCTCATACATATTTCACACTAGCCATTCGGCTTTACCACATATACATATCTCATATATATTTCACACTAGCCATTCGGCTTTACCACATATACATATCTCATTCGTATTTCACACTAGCCATTCGGCTTTAGCACATATACATATCTCATTCATATTTCACACTAGCCATTCGGCTTTACCACATATACATATCTCATATATATTTCACACTAGCCATTCGGCTTTACCACATATACATATCTCATTCATATTTCACACTAGCCATTCGGCTTTACCACATATACATATCTCATTCATATTTCACACTAGCCATTCGGCTTTACCTCATATACATATCTCATTCATATTTCACACTAGCCATTCGGCTTTACCACATAGACATATCTCATTCATATTTCACACTAGCCATTCGGCTTTACCACATAGACATATCTCATTCATATTTCACACTAGCCATTCGGCTTTACCACATATACATATCTCATTCATATTTCACACTAGCCATTCGGCTTTACCACATATACATATCTCATTCATACTTCACACTAGCCATTCGGCTTTACCACATATACATATCTCATTCATATTTCACACTAGCCATTCGGCTTTACCACATATACATATCTCATACATATTTCACATTAGCCATTCGGCTTTACCACATATACATATATATTTATCTTGTACAAAAATTTCAGCAATAGCTTATAAGCAACTCAAATAGTTTCATCAATGTTTACAACAAATTCACATATTCACTACAAGTTGTTTTCCTGAGCAATAGTCACTAAATTATTTATAATTGGAGCTACAAAACTCAAAATCAATTGCCGTTAATTTTTCATGAATATAGACTCATATATCTTCCATCCATAAAATTTTCAGAATTTTAGGTTTGGCCAATCAATACCAGATTTTTCTTAAAGTTTCCCCTGTTTCACTATTTGACTAATCTGACCACTCTTCACTATGATTCAAATTTCTCATTGTATAGAATTCAAAATATGTTCTATTTGATTTCATTTGAAACTAGACTCATTAAGGAGTCTAAGCATATAAATTTTATCTTATAACCATTTTTGTACAAATTATAATGATTTTCAAAATAACAGAACAGGGGATTTCGGAGTCAATCTGACACTGCCTCACACAACTTTAAATAACTCTTTATAGGAAATTTCTTTGCTTACACGGTCTCTTTTATAAGAAACTAGACTATTTAAGCTTTGATTACATATTTTATTCAGCCTAAAATTCCACACCAACAATTTATAGTGATTTTCTAAAATCACGTTACTGCTGCTGTCCTAAGCAAATTATTACAATTTGCTCTTAAATTTCCAAGTCCAAACACTTATGAACTTACCATTTGAGTTTAAAACATATCATGGCCACATCATATCTTATTAAATCAACTCATTATGTTCTAATATGATTGAATTTACTCAACGTTTAATCACTTAAAACTTACCTCGGAAGTTGCCGAACGATTATGACGGCTCTTCGATCACTTTTTCCTTTCCCTTATCCAACTTTGATCCTCTAGGCTCTTGAGCTAAATCAAACAATTTGCTTCCCAATCAAACACAATCACATGGCATCCATATATATTTTAGGACCATTCTTAACCTACTACTCATTTACAAAACAAAACACTATCACATTTATAAAACCACAAGCCGAATATACCTATACTTACCTCACTTAAACATCAACCCTCAATTCATGTACATTCTCAAATAGAGTAATCCTTACTTGAACTATTAGCCAACTTTAACAAATGAACAATTTTACTTAAAGTGCCATATATATATATCTACATAAGTGCTTAGATACCATGTTTCCAACAATTATTTCCTAGCTTAGTAGCCGAACCAATATTCAATAACAAACTCCTCTTTGATCAAATATATATTCGGCAAGGACATGATAATTTATACTACATCAATTTTAAGCACATAAATTACTCAAACATAACCAAATTCACATTCGGTCTTGGCACATAATAAGGTAGCCGATCCTTTACCCTTAGCACCCAATGCTCACATATGATTATTTGTATACTTCAAACACTCATCTACCATCGTTCATCTAAATTTAACACGAAACAACAACCATATATCTCTTCCATTTTCTACCATGGCCGAATGCTCTAGCTACCACACCGTCTCAAATTTTGCCATGGGTTAAGCAAAGAACTTAATGACTAACTCAAAAATGCTAAAAAGAAAATCCAAGAATCATCAATCCACCATCACATGTATCATTACAAAGCTTCACACTTAGCATGCTAATGACATCAACACAAATCCACCTTAGCCGAAACTTAACTCATACAAAACCTATCTTCAAACCATAAAATAGGTAGAATTTTTAAGAATGGCATTGAACTTACCTTCTTCTTGCTATCCACCTTGGCCGAATTTCTTCCCTAAAGATTTTTCTTCCTCCTCTTTCTCTAGTCACGGCAATAGGGGAGTAAGGGTGAGACAACTTTGGTTTCTCCTCCCACTCACCTCATGTTTTATCATTCTTAATTCACTATTTTATTTTCTAAACTAATAATGCTAATAGAAAATTCATATTATCATCAATGACCCATCCATGGCCGGCCACTACTCATTATAATTGGAAATTTGACATGCAAACCCATCATTCTTATAACATGCATTAATAGATCCTTATAGATTAACCCATCACATTTCAAAGTGTCACACGTAAGTCCTATTAACTAAATTCACATGCAATTGACCAAATCGAAGCTCAAAACTTTCACACACTCATATTCACATATTTTAGACAATAATTATTATACTCAAATACTTCGGTGACTCGGTTTAGCGGTCCCGAAACCACTTTCCGACTAGGGTCAATTTAGGGCTGTCACAACTCTCCCCCACTTAAGAAATTTTCGTCCCCGAAAATTTCTACCGATGCCTAGTTTAGGATAACGTCCTCTTATTGAATTATATCCATATAAATATTAGCTCATCGATAGCAATTGTAATTCATTACTAATTTCACATCGATATATAAAATCATTTTCTTATATTAAAACAAATACATAAACATTTCTACAAGTATGCACATATATCTCATTTTCTTGATTTCATAAGCAATAATCACTTAATTTAATTCACAAATGCATTTCAAACACATATTAAGCACATATTAACATGTATAATTCACATCATCAACCCACATATTTGTAACCCACATTTTCATTCATGTATAAGCTGTAACCTGACCGAAAGTGCACATATACTCAAACATCCCAATAAATATCCTTTATAACTCCATCATATCTCACTATTCAACTTAACCTATTTCCAACAGAAAATCAACTTCCACATACCTGAACATTGAATTCATTTAGCACATTCAATCACCGTTAACGATACCCGTATATAATCGATTTGGCATAAAGCCTTATATATTATACCGGCATGGGATTTATTTTAGCACATAACCCATATATCCAAAATTATCAACATTCATCAAAAATTCTTACAGACTTTCAAATGTCGAACTTAATCGAAATAATTTCTTGAACATGATTAACAAAAATAGGGGTCATTTAGCAATAGCACATATGACTTCATATACCAAGCATTCCATAAACTAAATCTGTAACACGTTTATAACATGAATTCATTTCTTAACAACATATCCACCATCTTAAATCAATGCCTTCGTTCCATACGAGGTCTTACATGAATTTTGTTTTACTCACTTAATGTCTACTAACCGATCTCGCACACATAGTGCTCGGTTGAAGAACTCACACTCTCAGTGCCTCTAATCATTTGCACATATAGTGCCCCTATTCATTTGTTGTTACACATTGAAATGACTTAACCAAGTCTATAAACATCATGTATGTACACTTTTAAACATATCCTTTCATTTAAATTTGAATTCGTATAGTAATGAACACTTAAACTTTGCTCAAATTACCGGCACGAAACCTACAAGGCATGCAGGCCCGAATGCACATCACCAGCATGATTGCTCTTCGGGGCCTAGCCCGGATATAACACTAGCAGGAATGCTCTTTGGGACTTAGCCCGGATATAACACCAGCACGAATGCTCTTCGGGACTTAGCCCGGATATAACACCAGCACGAATGCTCATCGGGACTTAGCCCGGATATAACACCAGCACGAATGCTCTTCGGGACTTACCCCGGACATAACATCAGCACGAATGCTCTTCGGGACTTAGCCCGGCTATAAAACTCTCAATTCTCATGTACATATACATATATAACAATACACATTAGTATATCATTTACATTACTTGAATACAAACACAACATGCTTATCGACCATTAAACTTTCAGTTCCATAGCCACATACAAAGATCACATTTATAGTCGTAACACTCTTTCAAAATTGCATCACTCATACCCTTATAATTCAATCTAAATCAAAATTCAAATACGAGTACATGATACGTACCTGATCAACTTAATGATTTAAGCATATCCAAGTGAAGTTATATCACAAATTCTCATAGTCAGAAGCTTGCTACAGCTCGATCGAGATCAAAATTCATTACAATACAACAAACACATTTTAATAGTCAAAAATCATCACACTATCACTTTATCACTTTATGGCATGTATAAATAGACTCGCGCGTGCTACGTTAGTCCTAGAATCGACTAAACCGCAGCTCTGATACCAATAAAATGTAACACCCCTATCTCGTATCCGTCGCCAGAATAGGTAAAAGGGGCAATACCGGACTTGAAACTCATATCCGAACAGTAAAAATTTTGAATATTTTTTTTATAAAAAACGTTCCTTTAGGTAAATACTAAAGACAGTCAGGGATACAATTTAACTGCTATAAGTACACATTCAAAAGATGCCATTTTCGCATGGCTTATATACATTAACCAAAATATTCTTCGGCCACTAGTCTATTCTTTACATGCCATAAAATAATTCAAAACATAACAGTAACAAGCAGTGGATAGTGATAGTGTGACTAGTTGCTGACGATCCCTGAGCCTGTAGCTTCCAAAAGAGATCTATAAAACAGAGGAAACAAAGTAAACGGAGTAAGCATTACAATGCTTAGTAAGTTTTAAGCAGTGTCAACAGATAACAATCAAATTATCACATAGTTGTTCATATTTTTATTTCACTCTTCCTTCGGGCATACCATCCCTTTACCGAATATGCCCATCTCATCATATATAATATGCAGATAAATTCTCACTTGATTGTGGTCTCTTATAAACATAGGTACATTACATATTTTCACCTAACTTTCCACATTGACCAAACGCACAATAATCATAGAACAGTCTTATTGCTTTACTCACATATGCATCACATAACGACCTTGTGATTTAGTCCAAATCAAGCTTATATATAATCTAAATATACATACCTGACCAGCTTAACGCATTGAACGTATTTATTACCAATTGTTACTGTGAAGTCGTATACTCTTATGCTTTACTCGAATCTTCAGCAAAACCTTTAGCTCGAATAGTCCCCACATGTAGTTATCGGGTCTTACCTGGACAAAATCTCCACACGTAGTCATTGAGTCTTACCCGGACATAATCTCCACACATAGTCATCGGGTCTTACCCGGAATATATTTCCAAGTTTCATGTACATTTAATCACATGTTACAACATTCACATCGACTGTCATATTTGTAATTCATTTGCCTCATCAAATATCTAATAATACACACCTATCACATTTGGTCATTCGGCCACAATATACACACATCTCCTACATATTTCACACTAGCCATTCGGCTTTACCACATATACATATCTCATACATATTTCACACTAGCCATTCGGCTTTACCACATATACATATCTCATACATATTTCACACTAGCCATTCGGCTTTACCACATATACATATCTCATTCATATTTCACACTAGCCATTCGGCTTTACCACATATACATATCTCATATATATTTCACACTAGCCATTCGGCTTTACCACATATACATATCTCATTCGTATTTCACACTAGCCATTCGACTTTACCATATATACATATCTCATTCATATTTCACACTAGCCATTCGGCTTTACCACATATACATATCTCATATATATTTCACACTAGCCTTTCGGCTTTACCACATATACATATCTCATTCATATTTCACACTAGCCATTCGGCTTTACCACATATACATATCTCATTCATATTTCACACTAGCCATTCGGCTTTACCACAAATACATATCTCATTCATATTTCACACTAGCCATTCGGCTTTACCACATAGACATATCTCATTCATATTTCACACTAGCCATTCGGCTTTACCACATATACATATCTCATATATATTTCACACTAGCCATTCGGCTTTACCACATATACATATCTCATTCATATTTCACACTAGCCATTCGGCTTTACCACATATACATATCTCATTCATATTTCACACTAGCCATTTGGCTTTACCACATATACATATCTCATTCATTTTTCACACTAGCCATTCGGCTTTACCACATATACATATCTCATACATATTTCACATTAGCCATTCAGCTTTACCACATATACATATATATTTATCTTGTACAACAATTTCAGCAATAGCTTATAAGCTACTCAAATAGTTTCATCAATGTTTACAACAAATTCACATATTCACTACAAGTTGTTTTCCTGAGCAATAGTCACTAAATTATTTATAACTGGAGCTACAAAACTCAAAATCAATTGCCGTTAATTTTTCCTCAATATAGACTCATATATCTTCCATCCATAAAATTTTCAGAATTTTAAGTTTGGCCAATCAATACCAGATTTTTCTTAAAGTTTCCCCTATTTCACTATTTGACTAATCTGACCACTCTTCACTACGAATCAAATTTCTCATCATACAGAATTCAAAATATGTTATATTTGATTTCATTTGAGACTAGACTCATTAAGGAGTCTAAGCATATAAATTTTATCTTATAACCATTTTTGTACAAATTATAATGATTTTCAAAAAAACAGAACAGGGGATTTTAGAGTCATTCTGACACTGCCTCACACAACTTTAAATACCTATTTATAGGAAATTTCTTTGCTTACACGGTCTCTTTTATAAGAAACTAGACTAATTAATCTTTGATTACATATTTTATTCAGCCTAAAATTCCACACCAACAATTTATAGTGATTTTCTAAAATCACGTTACTGCTGCTGTCCTAAGCAAATTATTACAATTTGCTCTTAAATTTCCAAGTCTAAACAATTATGAACTTACCATTTGAGTTTAAGACATATCATGGCCACATCATATCTTATTAAATCAACTCATTATTTCCTAATATGATTGAATTTACTCAACGTTTAATCACTTAAAACTTACCTCAGAAGTTGCCGAACGATTATGATGGCTCTTCAATCACTTTTTCCTTTCCCTTATCCAACTTTGATCCTCTAGGCTCTTGAGCTAAATCAAACAATTTGCTTCCCAATCAAACACAATCACATGGCATCCATATATATTTTAGGACCATTCTTAACATACTACTCATTTACAAAACAAAACACTCATATCACATTTATAAAACCACAAGCCGAATATACCTATACTTACCTCACTTAAACATCAACCCTCAATTCATGTACATTCTCAAATAGAGTAATCCTTACTTGAACTATTAGCCAACTTTATCAAATGAACAATTTTACTTAAAGTGCCATATATATATATCTACATAAGAGCTTAGATACCATGTTTCCAACAATTATTTCCTAGCTTAGTAGCCGAACCAATATTCAATAACAAACTCCTCTTTGATCAAATATATATTCGGCAAGGACATGATAATTTATACTACATCAATTTTAAGCACATAAATTACTCAAACATAACCAAATTCACATTCGGTCTAGGCACATAATAAGGTAGCCGATCCTTTACCCTTAGCACCCAATGCTCACATATGATTATTTGTATAGTTAAAACACTCATCTACCATCGTTCATCTAAATTTAACACGAAACAACAACCATATATCTCTTCCATTTTCTACCATGGCCGAATGCTCTAGCTACCACACCGTCTCAAATTTTGCCATGGGTTAAGCAAAGAACTTAATGACTAACTCAAAAATGCTAAAAAGAAAATCCAAGAATCATCAATCCACCATCACATGTATCATTACAAAGCTTCACACTTAGCATGCTAATGACATCAACACAAATCCACCTTAGTCGAAACTTAACTCATACAAAACCTATCTTCAAACCATAAAATAGGTAGAATTTTCAAGAATGGCATTGAACTTACCTTCCTCTTGCTATCCACCTTGGCCAAATTTCTACCCTAGAGATTTTTCTTCCTCCCCTTTCTCTAGTCACGGCAATGGGGGAGTAAGGGTGAGACAATTTTGGTTTCTCCTCCCACTCACCTCATGTTTTATCATTCTTAATTCACTATTTTATTTTCTAAACTAATAATGCTAATAGAAAATTCATATTATCATCAATGACCCATCCATGGCCGGCCACTACTCATTGTAATTGGAAATTTAACATGCAAACCCATCATTCTTATAACATGCATTAATAGATCCTTATAGATTAACCCATCACATTTCAGAGTGTCACACATAAGTCCTATTAACTAAATTCACATGCAATTGACCAAATCGAAGCTCAAAACTTTCACACACTCATATTCACATATTTTAGACAATAATTATTATACTCAAATACTTCGGTGACTCGGTTTAGCGGTCCCGAAACCACTTTTCGACTAGGGTCAATTTAGGGCTGTCACAACTTCTGCAGCCAGTGTAGGGAACTCGAGATTTGTTAAACCCGAGTGCCAGCGGTGTGGTAGAAATCATTTTGGTCTGTGCAGAGCAAATGAATGTTTTCGATGTGGTTCTCGGGATCATTTTATTAGAGACTACCCAGAGAGAGCTGAGAAAGAAAAATTTCAGTGTAAAAGCTAGTGGTGCAAACTCGAGGGGAAGGTATCCGAGAAAAGCTGGAAGTGAAACAAGCAGTAAGAATGTAGCCAGAGATGCAACAGTTAGATCTGAGGGAAGAGCTCCAGCTAGAACTTATGCTATTAAAGCGCGTGAAGATGCTTCCTCACCCGATGTGATTACCGGTACATTTTCTCTTTATGATATTAATGTTATTGCTTTTATTGATCCTGGTTCTACTCATTCATACGTATGCATTAAACTGGTGTCTAGTATGAATATACCTGTTGAGAAACAGAATTTATGATTAGAGTGTCGAACCCGTTAGGCAAATGCGTGATAGTTGATAAAGTAAGTAAGAAATGCCCTTTAATGATTTGGGGTCATTACTTTCTGACCGACTTGATGTTGTTGCCGTTTGATGAATTTGATGTTATTTTGGGTATGGATTGGTTGACATTGCATGATGCTATAATAAATTGCAAAGAAAAGGTTATAGAATTAAAGTGTGAAAGTGGTGAAATTCTGCGGGTTGAGCCAGACAAATCAGAGGCATTATCTAGTATGATTTCTTCGATGTCGGCTCAGAGATATTTGAGAAAGGGTTATGAAGCTTATTTGGCGTATGTAATTTATACAAAAGAAGTTGAAAAGAAAGTTGAATCAGTGCCGTCTGTGTGTGAATTTGCGGACGTATTTCCAGAAGAATTGCTGGGTTTGCCTCCAGTCAGGGAAGTAGAATTTGGTATTGATTTAATATCGGGAACAGCTCCGATCTCGATTGCTCCATATAGAATGGCACCAACAGAGTTGAAAGAATTAAAGTCGCAGTTGCAAGAGTTGACTGATAAAGGCTTTGTGAGACCGAGTTTTTCACCTTGGGGTGCTCCCGTGTTATTTGTGAAAAGAAGGATGGTTCTATGAGATTATGTGTTGATTATCGGCAGTTAAACAAGGTGACAATAAAAAACAAGTATCCGTTGCTGAGAATTGATGATTTGTTTGATTAGCTAAAAGGAGCGACATGGTTTTCAAAGATTGACTTGAGATCTGGGTATTATCAGCTGCGAGTAAAAGAGTCAGATGTGCCTAAAACTGCTTTTAGAACAAGGTACGATCATTATGAATTTTTAGTTATGCCATTTGGGTTGACAAATGCTCCTGCTGTGTTTATGGATTTAATGAATCGCATATTTCGGCCATACTTGGACAGATTTGTTGTGGTGTTTATAGATGATATTTTAATTTATTCAAAAGATGAGACAGAGCATGCTGAGCATTTGAGGATAGTTTTGCAAACTTTGAGAGATAAGCAGCTGTATGCTAAGTTTAGTAAAAGTGAATTTTGGCTCCGGGAAGTTGGATTTTTGGGTCATATTGTTTCAGGTGATGGTATACGGGTTGATCCTAGTAAAATTTCAGCCATTGTTGATTGGAAACCACCGAAAAACGTAACTGAAGTTAGAAGTTTCTTGGGGCTAGCTGGGTATTATCGGCAGTTCGTAAATGGATTTTCTATAATTGCTGCTCCTATGACTAGACTACTCCGAAAGGATGTTAAATTTGAATTGTAACACCCCGAACCCGAAACCGACACCGGAGTCGAACACGAGGTGTTAACTGACTTTAACCCCTTATAAAATTTATTTTCCAGACACTGCCCAATCTGTGTACTAGTCGTTTTAAAAATCATATCTTGAGTTTCGTAACTCGAAAATCAGTTTCGTAATTTTTCCCAGAAACTAGACTCATGTGCCCATCTATGTATTTTTTTCTAGAATTTTTGGTCAGGCCAATTAGTACAGTTTATTAGTCAAAGTCTCCCAAGTTGCAGGGGTCGACTACACTGACGTTTTCCCATTACGACTTGGATATCTCCCTTCACGGGGCTTCAATACTGATGCCGTTTGTTTCTATGAAAACTAGACTCAGAGAGGAATCTGTACATATATGGTACGACCCCTAATTATCTCTGGTTAATTTATAATGAATTTCCAAAGTCGGAGCAGGGAATCCAGAAACCGTTCTGGCCCTGTCCCACAAAAATCTGATTATCTCTTAATATACTACCCATATGATATTTTCGTTACTTCCTCATGAAAACAGACTCATCGAGCTTCGATTACATAATTTATTCATCAATTAATTCCACTCCTACTATTTTTTAGTGATTTTTCAATCTCATGACACTGCTGTTGCCAGCATCTGTTACGAAAGTAACTAGGTCCATTTCATGCCTACCCTTGATCCAACTCAATCGAACATTCGTGCCATTTTCGCATGGCTTAAAGTTTACATGCCAAAGTTCAAACACAACGTAATAGCTTATACATGCCAAAATGTTCTTCTAAGCCAACTAAGAAGAAAGTACCAAAACTTGCTATCCGGTGTGATGACTTCGATGACGGCCTGACCCCGCAAAAATAGATGAGTCCAAGCAACCTATAATGGGTGACAAGGAAACACCGAGTGAGTTTATAACTCAGTAAGTCATAAGCAATGCACTACCATCCATCAATAACATTATCACAAGAGGAAACAAAATGGAACGAGACAATTTACTCCATCCATACCGAACCATACCATAGTTCCTCCAACCTATCGATTCAATTTCATATCAATTCATGCATTCACATTCCATATACTCATCAATAGGACATTGAAGCATTTTCATAAATCAATTTATTTTCGTTACAATCAACGACTAAACGGCCTTTCACCCATCCTACGATAAATTTTATGTACGTGACTTCAAGTATATTTGTCACATAGGTTCAAACTTACCGAGCTCAACACCAAGTATAAGCATAGCACCTATTAGCCATGTACTCAAGACACTTACCCGATCCGCTGTCCGCGATCGACTCAATAGTGTCGCACACATAGTGTCCATAATGATTCACGAATGTATATTGAGTCCGCACACTCAGTGCTATATAATCAACTCGCACACTTAGTGCTACGTAATCAAATCGCACACTTAGTGCTACATAGTCAAACTCGCACACTTAGTGCCGCATGGTCAATTCGCACACTTAGTGCATCATATTCATTTCGCACACTTAGTGCAACATAGTCAAATCGCACACTTAGTGCTGTACAATTTAATCCCGCGCACTTAGCGCCAAATCTCATGGTCATAAATGGTTATACCTGCACGTTTAGTGCCGAGATCAACAACTCAGTACATCTTACCTCTTTTCTTTTCATTCAACAATTTCATCATCACATACGTACATGCATATATATATATGTATATTTATTCATTCCATTCAGCATCAATACATAAACATTATGACCATTTGAAATAATACCAACTACATGCTTAATGACTTACCTCGTGTTGGGTAAGACGGTTCCAACTCGGCTACTCGATAACCTTTTCTTTGCCTTTGCTCGATTCACCTCCTTTAACTCCTTGAGCTAAATCAATAATTTAACTAGTTTAACCATCTTGCTAAACATTCATTCTTCAATTGCACATGCATATGTATGTTTGTATATTCGGCAATGACAATGGTAACTTAGCAACCCTTAATTTAACTTATAATTGTTCGTAACACATTTAAAGCATCCACTCCATTCCATCATTTTAAAGCACATACATTACTCAATATTATCCAAATTCACATTCGGCATTTCCACAAACACACATGCCGATTTCATTCACTCATCTCTAATGTTAATTAAGAAATGCCGAATGTCACCAACTAAATGGCATACACACACACCCACATGTATAAAAGTCATCCACACCACCTATAGCTCATTCGGCCTTCACCCTTACTAGTTTTTCCCATTCTTTTGTCGGTTATATATACATAGTCCTAAGGTAGTATCACGAATGGGCTTACATATATATGTATATATATATATATAGCCGAATATGCAAAGCTTAACTCAACATCACATAAGCTCCTAAGTGATGGCCGAATATGTATATCTATATATATTCATCAACTATACTATTACCTTTAATTTATCTAATCACACAATTTCATCTCATGAATACTTGACCCATTTCTCACAAAAATGAAACAACAACTAAAATGAACATCCCATTTTTACCCCATATGGCCGATTACTTCATTAGTTACCAAGCTAACAATTCAACAATTTCAACCTCATTACAACCTCTACCTATCCAATATAACATGAACACAATCCTCCACCCCTAAATTAGATTCGGCAATCACTTAACCCCTTTAACCTCAACTTTCAAGTTAAAAGCAATTAACCACTCACCATATCCTACATTACTATCCATTTTAATGACATTAACACATCTACTAAGAGTTTCAAGCTTCTTGGCCGAATTTCAACCTCAAAATCCTAAGTCTAATCTATAGGATGAGTAGAATTTGAACTAACCATCTCAAACATGCATAGATTTTCAAGAATCATTCAATACATACCTCATTCTAGCCATCTTCCAAGCCAAAATCCAATAACCAAATCTCCCTTCCTTCTCCTCACTCACGGCAATAGCCAAAGAAAAAAAAGATGAACACTCCCTCTTCCCTCCTTATTTTATTCATCTCTTCCTTTTTAATTCCTTTCTTTAATTTATTTTAATTTACTTACCAATATTAAATAATAAACAACATAAACTTGGAGGAATGGAGTCATGCTTGGCCGGCCACTTATCAAGAATTGGGCACTTTGACATGCAAGTCCCCTTTTTCTTCCACATGCACTAATAGGTCCTCATGCATTGACCTATCACATTTTAAAATTTTCTCATATAAGTCCTATTGACTAAATTCACATGCAATCGACTAAATCGAAGCTTGAAATTTTCACACATTCATGATTACATATTCTAGACAATAAACATCACATTCAAACCTTTCGGTGACTCGGTTTAGCGGTCCCGAAACCACTTCCCGACTAGGGTCAATTTTGGGCTGTCACAACTCTCCCTCACTTAAGAAATTTTCGTCCTCGAAAATCTTACCGGTAAATAGGTTTGGATATCGTTCTTTCATCGAGCTCTCGGGTTCCCAGGTTGCTTCCTCGATCCCGTGTTTGAGCCACAACACCTTAACCAACGGAACCCTTTTATTTCGTAACTCTTTCACTTCACGAGCTAGGATACGAATCGGTTCTTCTTCATAGCTCAAGTCAGATTGAATTTCAACTTCTGAGGGATTAATCACATGTGACGGATCGGATCTATAACGTCGAAGCATTGAAACATGAAAGACATCGTGAATCTTTTCAAGTTCATGGGGTAAAATCAATCGATACGCAACTGGACCGACTCGTTCGGATATTTCGTATGGCCCAATGAATCTCGGGCTCAACTTGCCTTTACAGCCAAATCTGAGTACCTTCTTCCAAGGTGACACTTTAAGAAACACTTTATCTCCCACCTGATATTCAATGTCCTTTCGTTTCAAGTCCGCATACGATTTCTGACGATCTGTGGCTGCCTTCAGACTTTAACGGATTACCTTTACTTTCTGTTCGGCATCTTTAATCAAATCAACTCCGAAAATTTTACTTTCACCAAGGTCGGTCCAAAACAATGGCGTACGGCATTTACGACCGTACAAAGCCTCATAAGGTGCCATCTTAATACTTGATTGAAAACTATTGTTGTAAGCGAATTCAATCAAAGGTACATACCGTTCCCATGAACCACTAAACTCAAGGATGCAGCATCTCAGCATATCCTCGAGTATCTGAATTATCCGCTCGGATTGACCATCGGTTTGGGGGTGAAAAGCGGTGCTAAAATGCAGCTTGGTACCCAAAGCTTCTTGCAATTTCTTCCAAAATCGTGAGGTGAATCTCGGATCTCTATCCGACACGATAGAAATAGGTACTCCATGTAATCTCACAATCTGAGAGACATACAGTTCGGCTAGTTTATCCAATGAAAAATCCGTACGTACGGGGATAAAGTGGGCCGACTTAGTCAGCCTATCAACAACAACCCAAATCGCATCCTTCTTACTTGCGAACAATGGCAGTCCGGACACAAAGTCCATTGTGACTCGGTCCCATTTCCACTCGGGTATTATGATCGGCTGAAGTAACCCTGAAGGCACTTGATGTTCCGCTTTCACTTGTTGACATATTAAACATCTCGAAACAAAGTCGGAGATGTCTCGTTTCATACCATGCCACCAATACCGATGTTTCAAGTCGTTGTACATTTTCGTGCTCCCCGGGTGGATTGACATTCGGCTACAATGGGCTTCGTTCAGAATCATCGGAATGAGTTCCGAATTCCTTGGAACACACAAACGACTTCTAAACCTCAGACAACCATCATCATCAATCTGAAACTCCGATTCCTTGTTCGGAACACACTCAGCTCGTTTTGCAACCAATTCATCATCGACTTTCTGAGCTTCACGAATTTGATGAGTCAATAATGGTTTGGCTTTTAATTCAGCTACTAACACATTGTCAGGTAGAACAGACAAGTGTACATTCATCGCTCGCAAAGAAAACAGTGATTTCTGGCTTAAGGCGTCCGCAACCACATTAGCCTTTCCCGGGTGGTAATCAATGACAAGCTCGTAATCTTTCAACAACTCAAGCCAACGTCTTTGTCGCAGATTCAAGCCTCGTTGAGTCATCAAATATTTGAGACTTTTGTGATCCGAAAACACATGGCACTTCTCACCAAACAAATAATGTCGCCTTATTTTCAATGCAAACACAATGGCGGCTAGTTCGAGATCATGGGTCGGATAATTTCTCTCGTGTGGCTTCAATTGTCTCGACGCATAGGCCACAACTCGACCTTCTTGCATCAATACGCAACCCAACCCAAGTAGGGATGCGTCACTATAAATGGCAAACTCTTTACCCGATTCGGGCTGCACCAAAATTGGAGCTTCAGTCAAAAGAGTTTTCAGTTGATCGAAGCTTTTCTGACATTTCTCCGTCCATTCGAACTTAACATCCTTTTGAAGTAGCTTCGTCATTGGTGTGGCTATCATCGAGAAACCTTTGACAAATCGTCGGTAATAACCGGCGAGCCCTAGAAAGCTCCGGACTTCGTAACATTTCTCGGAGGCTTCCAGTTAAGTATGGATGAAATTTTGCTCGGGTCAACTCGAATACCCAATGCGGATACCACATGACCCAAGAAGCTAACCTCTCTTAACCATAACTCACACTTACTGAACTTAGCATATAACTGCTTATCCCGCAAAATTTGCAACACTAGCCTCAGATGCTCAGCATGTTCGGTCTCATCTCTTGAATAGACCAAGATGTCATCAATAAACACAACTACGAACCGATCCAAATACGGCCTAAAGATCCGATTCATCAAATCCATAAACACTGCAGGGGCATTAGTGAGCCCAAACGGCATCACTAAGAACTCGTAGTGACCGTACCTCGTTCTGAAAGCAGTTTTGGGTACGTCCGAATCTCGAATCCGCAACTGATAATAACCCGATCTCAAATCTATCTTTGAAAACACCGATGCTCCCTTTAATTGATCGAACAGATCATCAATACGCGGTAACGGATACTTATTCTTTATCGTCACTTTATTCAGTTGACGATAGTCAATGCACAACCTCATGGTTCCGTCCTTTTTTTTCACTAACAATACTGGTGCACCCCAAGGTGAGAAACTCGGTCGAGCGAAACCTCTATCCGTCAATTCTTGCAACTGAGCTTTCAACTCTTTTAACTCGGTTAGTGCCATACGATACGGAGCGATCGAAATTGGCGTAGTTCCAGGTACAAGCTCAATGCCAAAGTCTACCTCCCGAACAGGTGGCAAACCCGGTAACTCTTCAGGAAAACATCCGGGAATTCACAGACCACCGGCACCGATTCGGGTTTCTTTTCTAACTCCTTGTCATCAAGTACATACGCGAGGTATGCTTCGCACCCTTTCCTTACATATTTCTGGGCCAACATTGCTGATATTATAGCTGGCAACCCCTTAAGTCCGCAGACTCAACTGGATTATTTCGTTATTTGCGCACCTCAAATCGATAGTCTTGCTTTTGCAATTCACAACCGCATCATGCGCGGTTAACCAATCCAAACCAAGAATAACATCAAACTCGTCGAACGACAAAAGCATCAAATCGGCCGGAAAACAGGATTCTCGGATTATTAGAGGGCATCTCTTACACACTTTATCAAGAAGTACGCATTGACCCAAAGGGTTTGATACTCGAATTACGAGCTCAGTAGACTCAACAGGTAGAGTCTTACTGGTTGCTAAGGTTTCGCATACATATGAATGAGTAGAACCAGGGTCAATCAATGCAATCACATTAGTATCAAAGAGAGTGAAGGTACCAGTGATGACGTCAGGGGAGGATGCCTCCTCT
Source organism: Gossypium hirsutum (assembly GCF_007990345.1). Classification (NCBI taxonomy): domain Eukaryota; kingdom Viridiplantae; phylum Streptophyta; class Magnoliopsida; order Malvales; family Malvaceae; genus Gossypium; species Gossypium hirsutum. Next base: position 19,314,321 of record NC_053432.1, read on the forward strand.
CGTGCGCGAATGGCATATGCTCTAGCAGGAGTACGGTTCTCGGCTCGATCGGCCGTATCAGAGGCCCCCCTCTGACTACCACCCCTGCCTCCTAATATTCTCGGTGGTCTACCTCTAGATGTCACTCCACTAGGTCTTGTACCTTGAATCTTATTCTTCTCATCCAGCTCCGTGCAATCTCTAATGAAGAGGTCCTTCGAACCGCATCCGTAACAGGCCCTGCTAGTAGACTTGCCCCAACATTCACCTAGGTGTCTTCTTCCACATTGGGGACATTCAGGTTTCTCGTGACGATTATTGCCCACACTAGCTACCGAAGCAGCTCGGGAGCCCATCGATGGTCTTGCCCTGATGGAAATTCCCGCAGTCGCCCTCGACTTATTAATGTCCTCCCTGAACTTCTTTACAGCTGAGAACGGAGCTTTACCCGTCGATCTTTTACGATAATCTCTAGCTTCAAATTCAGCCTTCCTCTTCTCCTTTCCAAGTTCTTCCGCCTTGCAGGCTCGTTCGACTAGTGTTACGAATTCTTTTATTTCCAAAATACCCATTAGTAGCTTTAAATCTTCATTCAATCCTTCCTCGAATCTTTTGCACATAGCAACCTCATCAGCTACACACTCCCGAGCATACCTACTGAGTCTTACGAATTCATGTTCGTATTCAGATACAGTCATACGGCCTTGCTTGAGTTCCAAGAACTCCTTACGCTTCTGATCAATGAACCGTTGGCTAATAAATTTCTTCCGGAATTCCGTTTGAAAGAAGTCCCAAGTTACTCGCTCGTTCGGGACTATGGAAATCAAGCTCCTCCACCAATAGTAGGCTGAGTCTCGGAACAAAGATACAGCACATTTTAGACATTCGTCGGGTGTGCATGACAATTCATCGAACACCCGAATGGTGTTATCAAGCCAGAACTCGGCCCTTTCGGCATCATCAGTTACTATGGCCTTGAACTCCTCGGCCCCACGCTTCCTAATCAAGTCTACAGGTGGCTTACTCAGCCTCACAGGATCAGCGACTGATGGCATTACAGGCTCTTGCGGTGGATTATTCAAATTTGGGAATTGTTGGACAGCCGGGTTGGTTCGGGCATATTGCGCGACCCACTCATTCATCATGGTAAAGAAGGCTTGTTTAGCCCCCTCACCTTGATTATTCGCAGGTGACTGAGGTTCAACAGGCGACGTCCCTTGTGCAGGAGCAGCCGCTACGCTCTCAACGTCATCCGCTAGGGTTCTTTCCTCACCGGAGTCCATTTACTAATCAAAACAAAAACATCTCAACCGTCAGAAGTCATCACACATTTAAACATTAACATTCGGCATGTATAGCTAGACTCATACGCGCTATGGTAGTCCTAGAACCGACTAAACCATAGCTCTGATACCAATCAAATGTAACACCCCGAACCCGAAACCGACACCGGAGTCGAACACGAGGTGTTAACTGACTTTAACCCCTTATAAAATTTATTTTCCAGACACTGCCCAATCTGTGTACTAGTCGTTTTAAAAATCATATCTTGAGTTTCGTAACTCGAAAATCAGTTTCGTAATTTTTCCCAGAAACTAGACTCATGTGCCATCTATGTATTTTTTTCTAGAATTTTTGGTCAGGCCAATTAGTACAGTTTATTAGTCAAAGTCACCCAAGTTGCAGGGGTCGACTACACTGACCTTTGCCCATTACGACTTGGATATCTCCCTGCACGGGGCTTCAATACTAATGTCGTTTGTTTCTATGAAAACTAGACTCAGAGAGGAATCTGTACATATATGGTACGACCCCTAATTATCTCTGGTTAATTTATAATGAATTTCCAAAGCCGGAGCAGGGAATCCAGAAACCGTTCTGGCCCTGTCCCACAAAAATCTGATTATCTCTTAATATACTGCCCATATGATCTTTTCGTTACTTCCTCATGAAAACAGACTCATCGAGCTTCGATTACATAATTTATTCATCAATTAATTCCACTCCTACTATTTTTAGTGATTTTTCAATCTCATGACACTGCTGCTGCCAGCATCTGTTACGAAAGTAACTAGGTCCATTTCATGCCTACCCTTGATCCAACTCAATCGAACATTCGTGCCATTTTCGCATGGCTTAAAGTTTACATGCCAAAGTTCAAACACAACGTAATAGCTTATACATGCCAAAATGTTCTTCTAAGCCAACTAAGAAGAAAGTACCAAAACTTGCTATCCGATGTGATGACTTCGATGACGGCCTGACCCCGCAAAAATAGATGAGTCCAAGCAACCTATAATGGGTGACAAGGAAACACCGAGTGAGTTTATAACTCAGTAAGTCATAAGCAATGCACTACCATCCATCAATAACATTATCACAAGAGGAAACAAAATGGAACGAGACAATTTACTCCATCCATACCGAACCATACCATAGTTCCTCCAACCTATCGATTCAATTTCATATCAATTCATGCATTCACATTCCATATACTCATCAATAGGACATTGAAGCATTTTCATAAATCAATTTATTTTCGTTACAATCAACGACTAAACGGCCTTTCACCCATCCTACGATAAATTTTATGTACGTGACTTCAAGTATATTTGTCACATAGGTTCAAACTTACCGAGCTCAAGACCAAGTATAAGCATAGCACCTATTAGCCATGTACTCAAGACACTTACCCGATCCGCTGTCCGCGATCGACTCAATAGTGTCGCACACATAGTGTCCATAATGATTCACGAATGTATATTGAGTCCGCACACTCAGTGCTATATAATCAACTCGCACACTTAGTGCTACGTAATCAAATCGCACACTTAGTGCTACATAGTCAAACTCGCACACTTAGTGCCGCATGGTCAATTCGCACACTTAGTGCATCATATTCATTTCGCACACTTAGTGCAACATAGTCAAATCGCACACTTAGTGCTGTACAATTTAATCCCGCGCACTTAGCGCTAAATCTCATGGTCATAAATGGTTATACCCGCACGTTTAGTGCCGAGATCAACAACTCAGTACATCTTACCTCTTTTCTTTTCATTCAACAATTTCATCATCACATACGTACATGCATATATATATATGTATATTTATTCATTCCATTCAGCATCAATACATAAACATTATGACCATTTGAAATAATACCAACTACATGCTTAATGACTTACCTCGTGTTGGGTAAGACGGTTCCAACTCGGCTACTCGATAACCTTTTCTTTGCCTTTGCTCGATTCACCTCCTTTAACTCCTTGAGCTAAATCAATAATTTAACTAGTTTAACCATCTTGCTAAACATTCATTCTTCAATTGCACATGCATATGTATGTTTGTATATTCGGCAATGACAATGGTAACTTAGCAACCCTTAATTTAACTTATAATTGTTCGTAACACATTTAAAGCATCCACTCCATTCCATCATTTTAAAGCACATACATTACTCAATATTATCCAAATTCACATTCGGCATTTCCACAAACACACATGCCGATTTCATTCACTCATCTCTAATGTTAATTAAGAAATGCCGAATGTCACCAACTAAATGGCATACACACACACCACATGTATAAAAGTCATCCACACCACCTATAGCTCATTCGGCCTTCACCCTTACTAGTTTTTCCATTCTTTTGTCGGTTATATATACATAGTCCTAAGGTAGTATCACGAATGGGCTTACATATATATGTATATATATATATATAGCCGAATATGCAAAGCTTAACTCAACATCACATAAGCTCCTAAGTGATGGCCGAATATGTATATCTATATATATTCATCAACTATACTATTACCTTTAATTTATCTAATCACACAATTTCATCTCATGAATACTTGACCCATTTCTCACAAAAATGAAACAACAACTAAAATGAACATCCCATTTTTACCCCATATGGCCGATTACTTCATTAGTTACCAAGCTAACAATTCAACAATTTCAACCTCATTACAACCTCTACCTATCCAATATAACATGAACACAACCCTCCACCCCTAAATTAGATTCGGCAATCACTTAACCCCTTTAACCTCAACTTTCAAGTTAAAAGCAATTAACCACTCACCATATCCTACATTACTATCCATTTTAATGACATTAACACATCTACTAAGAGTTTCAAGCTTCTTGGCCGAATTTCAACCTCAAAATCCTAAGTCTAATCTATAGGATGAGTAGAATTTGAACTAACCATCTCAAACATGCATAGATTTTCAAGAATCATTCAATACATACCTCATTCTAGCCATCTTCCAAGCCAAAATCCAATAACCAAATCTCCCTTCCTTCTCCTCACTCACGGCAATAGCCAAAGAAAAAAAAGATGAACACTCCCTCTTCCCTCCTTATTTTATTCATCTCTTCCTTTTTAATTCCTTTCTTTAATTTATTTTAATTTACTTACCAATATTAAATAATAAACAACATAAACTTGGAGGAATGGAGTCATGCTTGGCCGGCCACTTATCAAGAATTGGGCACTTTGACATGCAAGTCCCCTTTTTCTTCCACATGCACTAATAGGTCCTCATGCATTGACCTATCACATTTTAAATTTTCTCATATAAGTCTATTGACTAATTCACATGCATCGACTAAATCGAAGCTTGAAATTTTCCACATTCATGATTACTATTCTAGACATAATATTAACCTTTTACTCGTATCGAATCCAATCATTTTGCCTGT